>NC_051134.1:15276682-15478683 GCF_014839805.1 Manduca sexta | reverse complement strand
AATTAGGGATCGATACTGATGTCAAAAATGCAATTAGTAAAATTTTTGTCTGTCTGTCTGTCTGTCTGTATAACCGTTATAAAAACAAAAACTACTCGACGGATTTTAACGAAACTTGGTACAATTATTTGTCATACTCCTGTGCTGGTTATAGTATACTTTTCATCATGCTACAATTTATAGGAGCAGAGCAGTGAAGGGAAATGTTGGGAAAACGGGAGAAGTTACTCCATTCTTTAAGCTTCCGTCGCGTGTGCAACCTTAATGGTTAAAGCTACACAGAAATCATGAATGACGGAAATGTTCTCCTTAAAATTATGTAAAAATATCCCACGACAGCATATCTTTTATGTCTATCTTTTATGGTTGACTCACAATAACACGTGTAACTCCCGATAGCTTAGCAGTTCGAAGCTTTCTCATTATATTTGTCTACTCTTACGTTTATAACACTCTCAGTCATCCCTAATAAAAAAGTTAACATTATTAAATATTCCATAAAAAGGATCATAGAAATCGGTATAGAAACACCAAAGTTATACATGAAATACGCTAATAATAAGCCATCATGCGTGAATACTGAATCATGCTATAAGGATTATTTTGTATATATATAAGGTCGCGAACGCAGGCAGGCGGCTTGCTTGGCACCTAGAGGCTAGCGAATCACCTAGCGAGTAGCTTCGTAAAACGAACATTCTCGAACGTTCGCGACCGGCTCCATTTTTGAAGTCCGAAATCCACGCGGGCGAAGCTGCGAGCGGAAGCTAGTAACAATATAAAACTAACGCGAGAAAAAAAAATTGCTCTCGATAAATTCCACTTTGAATATGGAATACTTGAACAACGAGGACTGTATGGCCTAATCTACCGTTGCTGGTAAAAGTAACAGTCTATGAGGCCATTCAATATGACGCATTGTTATTAATTGTATAAAGGTCAATGAAAAACTAAAGACGATAAACGCTATATGCCTCGATGCAAACATATTTTATGTACACTATTCGGCACAATTTATGTCTGTTTTTAACTGATTTTCTTCGAGGTTATCGACTAACACACGACGTTTTAATTAAAGGTTATAAATCTTTTCAAAAACAATAAATATACTAAACCATTAACTTACTTACTTCGGGAATAAAAATAAGTCCTAATATTTTATTTCGAATTTTAAAATGTTTAGATTAAAATGTATAAACATTTAATATCCTATGTGAAATATTGTGATTATATTTGGACGTTCATTAGCCAATCAAACAAAACCTTGAAAGGATTTGAACGTTAGACACATATACATATATATAAAGTCTTAGGAAAAATATCTGAAAAATAATAGACGGTGAAAACGGAAAAATACTTTCACGTCGCGCATCACACCGCGAACAAAAAGCCAATAATTCTTAGGAACACCTGCTTTAGCTACGTAGTACATTTTATTGCGGTACGAAAATTTAAGTTACTTATAATGAAGTTACGTTAGAAGGTTAAGTTAGAAAGTTCAATGATGATAGTACAGAACATGTGATTGAATATTAAGATTAGAGATCAAACGCTAAGAATGTAGGTACGTGATAAATGTAGGAATTGATTTCCCGGAAATGCTATTCTATAAAACATGATGACACAAAACAAGAGCTTTGCGCATATCGGTAATATTCTGACTGATCCAACTATAGCTGAGTAAGTATATCATCAGAAGATGAAAATACAATTCGGCAGAATTAAATGAGTGTAATAAAAATATAATAATGAAAAAAATATTAGAAACGCTAAGTTAAAACTAAGGTAAAACAGCGTTTGTAAGATCGTTGTTAAAATATTATTTTAAAAGATAGAATCTATCCAACACTAGAACTATTAAAATAGAAAATGGATAATTATCTACTAATAATTGGATTAAGATACTTATATCCCGCTAAAATAATACATTTAAACAATGGCTTTTCTTTTCCCACAAGCGGCAATGTTAAATAAGTCAGAAGATTGATTTTAAAGTAATATGAAAAAAGTATGCTGTTATAATATTTACTCAGAATTACAGGATACAGGCATATCAGTTAAAAAAACTGCCTGCCAGATAAAAAATATTAATATTGTTTCAATAATATTGTCCGGTTTCGACAAATTAAGCGAAGACAAGCTTACACGTGTTATATGTATCAAGCCATTATTTTCGTCTACACCCGACTCACTGTCTCATATTTTATTAAGCATGGATGTTACTACGAGATTTCACGTTAATTTTAAGTAGAGTTGTATATTATATAGTTGAAGCATGTGATTTTATACTTGATGAAGAAAACGTATAAAATACATACCTACTATGTGAATCAAAGGCGTTGCAAAACACGGGATATAAAAGAATTGTTTTAACAAATTAAGTGTATTCAATTACCAAAGCAAATAGGCATATACAATTATTACAATCAAATGAAATGAAAATATAAATAAAATGATTATAATAAATCTGTTTGTTATTTTTAAATAACAAACTGAAGTAGGCGCAGGTCACTAGTATTTCACTAGTATTGTGTTGAAATTTTTGGTATTTATATTTTCGCATAGGTTTTCGGCGAAAGTGGCGCGAATCTGCATACCAAAAGAGGATAGCGAGATCCCCAGAGAATGGGGCGAACAGATGCGCTGAATAATTAACTCTTTGAACTCGTCCCATGCGCCTGATGAGCAGCCCGTCACCTCAACGAACATGGCTGTAAGCCTATATCACTTTACCCTCTGCCATGTCGCCCCTCACCGTAGTACATTTTTTAAATTAGTCAATTAGACTGTACAACTTTCATACGTGAAATGGTTAATTGCTTTTATTTCGACAACGTTTTATTTTTTACCCCCGTCATCCCACGAAAAATATGATCTTTTGTAATTAAAACCGGTTGCAGTCCAAGAATTAAGCCAAGTTAGTTTAACTTAACTCGTATAACTGAGGAATTTACACATAGAATATAGCTTAGTTTACTTACAAGGCTACACAGTTTATTGTCTGTACAAAAGTGTAGGTAAACTAAGTGTGTGTAGGTATGTAACTAAGTGTAGATAAAGTATTAAAAATATGATAACTATGCGAGCTATGCTAAACCATGTAAGGTTTGCTCTGTCTGGTCTGTAATCCACATAAAATTATAAAGTTTAAAGGGTGTCTGATATTTATATCGTATTTGATTAATAATGAATAAGAATGGTATTTTAATAAGCGATGGTTATATGGGCAAGTTACTACGAAAAGATAAAGTTGGCTAACGCGTACACACTTATTAAAGTCAATAGTCCAGATCTAGAATACCTATCCAACGTTATTTAACATTAATCAACGTGCACGTCAGTTATATGCCTTTATCCGAAATATTCAGCAAACAAACACGGTGAATGGGAACGAAAATTGAGGCCTTTCTGTTATTCTATACGTTAAGCCCGGCTATTTGAAAACGTGACTTTTGTTCGCTTGTTTAGGACTTTTTCAGTCATGAGATACTGTTAAGGCTAAAATGAAGCACAAAAACTATTGTAAAACATTTTCTTTGCGAGTATAAATAAATGTTTGAAATATTAGGGATATAGGTGAGGAACATTTTTTTATGAATTATATTAAGCGCCGGTGGTATTTAAACATACCTAAACAAATTAAAATATGCATGTAAAGTTTTACATAGAGTATAAAATACCTATTTATACCGCATAAATATGTGAGTGAATATAAAGAACGGAATTGTATAGGAGCTTAATAGCTTTCTTATAGAATTGAATTACATGCACGTAGTTCAGCTCTCTTATAGTGCCATTGCGGAATGTGGTAGTTGGCAGCATAAAATGCAAGTACTTGTGAGTTCCATCGGAAAACATTATTAGCTACACTGAAAATACTTTGTTTACGATTCAATGCCTTGAAACGGTTCATTAAACAAAGTGTTCGCTGAATGCACAACTGATGTATACATCACTTATAGTGTATGTAATACAATTGTGTGTCATTGCAAAGCTTTGGTACGGTTCTTTTCATTAAATAAATAATATATAATCATATTGTAATTTTCTTTCGTAAGTTTAGATCAGTGTGAAAATATTTATTATAATTTACGTAATGCATAGTGTGAGAGTTCACGTAATGCATAGTGTGAGAGTTCACGTAATGCAAAGTGTGAGAGTTCACGTAATGCATAGAGTGAGAGTTCACGTAATGCATAGTGTGAGAGTTCACGTAATGCGTAGTGTGAGAGTTCATGTAATGCTTAGTGTGAGAGTTCACGTAATGCTTAATGTGAGAGTTCATGTAATGCTTAGTGTGAGAGTTCACGTAATACATAGTGTGAGAGTTCACGTAATGCATAGTGTGAGAGTTCACGTAATGCATAGTGTGAGAGTTCACGTAATGCGTAGTGTGAGAGTTCATGTTACTTAGTATGAGAGTTCACGTAATGCATAGTGTGAGAGTTCACGTAATGCATAGTGAGATTTCACGTAATTCGTAATGTGAGAGTTCAAGTAATGCTTAATGTGAGAGTTCATGTAATGCTTAGTGTGAGAGTTCACGTAATGCATAGTGTGAGAGTTCACGTAATGCAAAGTGTGAGAGTTCACGTAATGCATAGAGTGAGAGTTCACGTAATGCATAGTGTGAGAGTTCACGTAATGCGTAGTGTGAGAGTTCATGTAATGCTTAGTGTGAGAGTTCACGTAATGCTTAATGTGAGAGTTCATATAATGCTTAGTGTGAGAGTTCACGTAATACATAGTGTGAGAGTTCACGTAATGCATAGTGTGAGAGTTCACGTAATGCATAGTGTGAGAGTTCACGTAATGCGTAGTGTGAGAGTTCATGTTACTTAGTATGAGAGTTCACGTAATGCATAGTGTGAGAGTTCACGTAATGCATAGTGTGAGATTTCACGTAATACGTAATGTGAGAGTTCACGTAATGCTTAATGTGAGAGTTCATGTAATGCTTAGTGTGAGAGTTCACGTAATGCATAGTGTGAGAGTTCACGTAATGCATAATGTGAGATTTCACGTAATACGTAGTGTGAGAGTTCACGTAATGCTTAATGTGAGAGTTCATGTAATGCTTAGTGTGAGAGTTCACGTAATGCATAGTGTGAGAGTTCACGTAATGCATAGTGTGAGAATTCACGTAATGCATAGTGTGAGAGTTCACGTAATGCATAGTGTGAGAGTTCATATAATGTATAGAGATTTAGCGGTGAAGCAAATGCGATCTATTCGTAGATAATGTACTATTGTGATTGTGATCTAATGGACTAATGTACTACTACATGATTATCTGTAGTTCTGTGCATAATAATATAAACGGAAGTCATACTTTAGCTCCGCAGTAGCACAGAAACATTTGGCAGTATCTACTTGTTAAAAAAGGTTATTTTTGGATATCTGCCCAAAATTTACTTTTCAAGTCCTTTTATTTCTTTGTCTTCAAACTAGGGTTATAGTGGTTAATGTTTTTCGACTTAAGTAACAAACATCGAAGATTTGGCACCAGTGACAATGGATGAACTACATAGCTATATCTAATTGGCGTCACTACTCGGTGAATTGCAAACGACCTATTTAAGTAATAGTATTGTGTTAGCTTAATAAGGAAAATAGGCCTCAGAAGAAGCGTCACAATGAATGACTACTCAATTTTGCCGTAATTAAGATTACGTTTTGGGCCATTTGGAACTTCCACGTAACAACTTACAGAAATATAAGGTAAGTGCCAAATTATAACGTAATTTATACATGAACCGATAAACGGGTCATCATTCATTGTATTTAAGTGGGTATGCGGAAATATACTAATTTGAGAAGTCATTAATATAAATTCGCCGCGTAGGTATGAGTACTCTTCAGTCAGGAGCCTAAATGAAAATAAAATATTTTACACTTTAGCGTGGTGTTTTATAATTAATTTTGTATGACTATTACCAAAAAACGCGAGATATTTCAAAAATGTACGTGCCATGGTTTCTCTGGGTATATATACCATTCGCTGTATGTATTTCTTTTATCACACACGAAACTTAAAATCTGATATGTTTTTTTTTAACGGCTGATCCTGCAGTCAACACCGAGAGTAACCTGCGAACGGTATACTGGTTCCTCCCCGGCTTAACGACTGCAGGGCCAGGAGGAAAAGGAAAGAGGAGAAATAGGGGAAAGAAGGGTGAAGGAAGAGGAAGTAATAGGATGGGCGGAGAGAAGAGGACGGAAATGTTCAACAAGTCCCTATCAGACCCCCCATATGAACTTGCAATCATGGGGGTATAGACACACTTTTGTGTCTAGGTTCAGCAACAAATGTCCCCCATGCATGGGCGTGCATTCGGTGTGGAGACCGAGCGCACAAGAATTGCCTCAGGGGACATCTGATATGTTAGGATGACAAACTCAGTGCAGTGCATTCTGGATTAAAGTTTATGAGTCTTCTTTCATCATTGAGATGTTTACAAGAGTAGGCTAATACCTGCCATGAAAGTATCTCAATACGAAAACAAAGTTACGCGGATAACAAATGCATGTAGATATAGGAAAAAATAACACAACTTTGTAATTTGTTTATTATTAATTTGACTTTATGTATTTCGAAGTGACTTTTTACTTTTCATACTGCGCATCATATTAGATAGAATATTAGTACTCTCGCTTGTGAAATAAATTCGCAATTGACCACTAGTCATCATGACATACATCTATATTTAGATGAACGTAAAAATAAACGAGCAATGCAACGTACAAGAAAATGAATTTATAATTTTTTAAACACATTAGTCACTGGACTCTTTTAAATGTTCGGCAAATAAATAAAACAGTACTTTAAATAGAACGACTTGTTTAGTCTTGTGTTAATAGATCACTGCTAGAAAGTCACGTTACCTTACTACGTTGTAAGGGGGAAAACTTGATGGATTATCCATATTTACAAAATATTTCCGCTTAGGTATTAGGTTCAGATCTTTGTCTAAATTCAATCAGGACGTGTTATTACAAAATAACAGATAAATTCAAACTTCATAATATAGTTGTAAAGCCGGCTGAGCTACGCTCATTTGAAATAACTCTTCAAGAAAAATTACACAATTTTATAAGCTGATCCTTCCGCCTAAAATTTTTATTTCGTTGTACTATTTGTAAAAGTTTATTATACTGCTGCAATGGTTAGTGCCACATATTGTTAACTGTTGTCTGGATAATTTGCTATGAGACTAGAGTTATTTTTACAACAGATCCTAAAAATTTTGTGATGCGATATTCACTTTACAATAAGAGCTGCAGATGGCATATACCCAGCATTAGCTCTTAGCTTGTTAATAACTTACGCACACAAAACCGTAGTGATATCGTTAACATATTATGCGTTCTGTAGAGTGCGACATGATTGGTGTGGTGAGGTGCAATAGAGGTTATAGACATAGCTCGGCACCGGGTACATAATGCTATTTGCATCGATCCGAGCACTTGTGTCGTGAACTATATTATCTTCATTTATTATAATTTGTCAAAGAAACAAAGTGATTTTTTTACATTACGTAAAGTAATACGGAATCTATATTATGACTCAAAATAATACATAGTGAGGGTAAACTTGTAAAAAAGAGATAATTTAACCATGGATTACCGAAACACTTGATAATTTAATTTTTAAAGTGTAATAATTATGTCTGATTGGTCCAGTTAGTAAATTGTATCTCTGCAAAGAGGTGGTGTCGCCAAATACCTACTCAAATACAAAACCACACCCGCTGACTTGTGCACTCACAGTTTGGTGGTTTCTTCCACTTTGGCTCGAACCAAAAAGTTTGGGAAAGTTTGAAGTCTTGTTTTGCTGCAGTATAAAGCTATGAATTACTTTGGCACTACACGTGTATCCTCTTACCCATAGTATGGGGACATTAAATGGAGTGTGAAGAAGCGATTAGGTATTCGTTGTAATAATATTAACTAACGAGATATACAATGACTCGCTAGCCATGTAAATATAATTCGTGCACCTCTTGGGTCATTTACTGATCAGTTTTATTTGAAAGTTAAGCTATGTGTTTCTTTCTCTCTCTTATATTTGTATACATTGTATGTCAATAACATGTAACAATATAAATAAATATAAATGATAAAACTACACGCATTAAATGATCATAATAATAATAAACATTTACTCATTACCGGTTCTAGAGCGAAATAAATAATGGAAATAATAAGAAATCTAATTTTAACGTGCTCATAATAGCCTAAGCGAGAGTGGGGACTCATTAACGTTTATTCTTCTGAAAAGAGCGCAAAGACACAGTAGAAGGTACATGGGCGCTATTCATATTTCTGTTGGCGCTTTTCAATTCCCTTATACTTCATTGTCCAGACAAATCTGTATTGCCAGAGAAGCAATAAAAACTCTGTGATATCGAGTGAAAAGAAGCCATCGCCAGTTGTAATGTCATTTTATGTATGGAGATAAGTCGGTCATGGGCGGTCTAGCCAACTTGGCAAGCAACTTGCCTACTGGTTAATTATATCGATCTGTGCTATCCAATCGTCTTGTTGCATTGTGTACGTTCGAGCATGTTTCCTGCCTTAATTGCTGTTATCACATAATTACAGCACCTAATATTAAGATAGTTAGGTTGGTTTCGGAAAGCACGGAGAGGTTAATTACCGTTCCATAGTAATGTAAGGAATGCTAACAATTTCACTAATCGCAAACATTAGCTACTTCAGTAAGTATATGACAGTAATATGTAGGTACAAATGCATGATTACACCCGTCACAATTTGACGTAATGTTCCATTATAGCATTTTTATAAATATTTGTAGTTGTAAGCTTCAGTCAAATGTATTTTTTCTAAAAAAGACGCAATCAGTTTTGCCAAAAAAGAATATTTTGGATTTTTAATTATAGTTTCTATTGTAAAAATATTTAATACATTTTTGAAGCTGAAAAACTTACTGGGCCTAAGGATCATGGTAAAAGAATGTTTATATTTTTTTAACAAAGTCCTTATAAAGTTTAAACCTCAATATAAAATTTCGATTATCAAGATTCTACATGCGTCCAATTTTGTGCACCAGAATTAACATAACTTACGAACGCTTTCGTAACACAAATTACTTAGTCTGGCCATAAATACTGTTACACTTAATTATAAAAAAATATTACATTTGAATTTCGAATCTGTCATTTTTATACGATTGTTCATTGTGTTTTCTCATTTTGGCGCCAATACATTGTAAAATATTTTGCGATATTAAAATGGTGTGGGGTGATAAAGAGAACCGAATCGCTGTGATAGCATTACACAAAGTAGGTATGGAGCCAAATGCAATTTTAAAACTCTCCATACACTTGGTATTAGTAAAATGTTTGTGTACCGGGCTATTAATAGGTACAATGAGACCTCCTCTGTTTGTGACAGAAAAGATCTGGCCGTCCACGTAGTGTTCGTACGAAAAAGGTGGTCAAAGCAGTAAGGGAAAGAATTCGAAGAAATCCTGTCCGAAAGCAAAAGATTTTATCTCGGGAAATGAAGATAGCACCTAGAACCATGTCGCGTATTTTAAAAGATGACTTAGGACTTGCAGCCTATAAGAGACGCACTGGCCATTTCTTAACTGATAATTTAAAGAAGAATAGGGTGGTAAAATCGAAACAACTACTGAAGCGGTACGCAAAGGGAGGTCACAGAAAAATTTTGTTTACGGATGAGAAAATTTTTACAATTGAGCAACATTTTAACAAACAAAATGACCGTATTTATGCTCAAAGCTCTAAGGAAGCTTCCCAATTAGTCGACAGAGTGCAACGTGGACATTATCCGACTTCAGTGATGGTTTGGTGGGGTGTTAGCTATGAAGGAGTGACTGAGCCATATTTTTGTGAAAAAGGTATCAAAACATCGGCACAAGTGTATCAAGATACCATTCTTGAGAAGGTAGTTAAGCCCCTTAACATCACCATGTTCAATAACCAAGTATGGTCCTTCCAGCAAGACTCGGCGCCGGGTCATAAAGCTCGGTCCACGCAGTCTTGGTTGGAATCGAACGTTTCGGACTTCATCAGAGCTGAAGACTGGCCGTCGTCTAGTCCCGATCTTAATCCGCTGGATTATGATTTGTGGTCAGTTTTAGAGAGTACAGCTTGCTCTAAACGCCATGATAATTTGAGTCCCTAAAACAATCTATACGATTGGCAGTGAAGAATTTTCCCATGGAAAGAGTGCGTGCTTCTATTGATAACTGGCCTCATCGTTTAAAGGACTGTATTGCAGCCAATGGAGACCACTTCGAATAAGCTTTTTATATTTTTAATTGTTTTATATTTATGTATTAAACTGACACACTGTAAAAGTAATAAATGTTATTTGCAGTTAACAATTTTCTTTTTTCTTTATTACAATATTTATGGCAAGACTAGGTATAATAGACAAGATTTCAGTCTTCTTTCGTAGCCAGCAAGATATTACGTAAATCGGATAAACTAAAGAAAAAATTACAGATATTTCACGCAACTCATGGCTTGTGTAAGTTTGAGGGATAAACAAAACTATAAAACAAGAAGAGATAGTTTTGTAGGTCGAACTTTCCTCTAAATAAAATATATGTAAGTCGAATTTTTATCATAGTAACAAAAATCTAACAATATGGTAATGGTAATGCTGTATCGCTGGCGTTCAATGTGATAAGTGAAATAAATATGAGAGCTCTTAATTACCTAAGGTTTTAAAATCTTAAGTTCATTATATAATAATTAATAAGTAATTATTATCAAATTCAGCAGTCTAAGGGTTATTTGTACGGAAAATTTCTACCCTGCAGGAGTCGCGAAAAAGAAATTCAGATTCATCTAGAGATTTTCACATTGATGAATATAAAACACTTCGTATTGAGCATACTTTACATATTTAATTTATGGATATTATTGCATTAAGGATTAATTTTAACAATATAATGTAATAAACAACAATCAACTTAGTTGTGCGTAATATACGCTTAACTAACTGAGTACCACCACAACCACATAGTATACGCATAATTAACTGAGTCTTGAGAGCCCAACAGCCACCGAATTCAGCCAGCCCTTCAATGGGTGTTGATTAAATCATGCGGTTTAATGACTGTTTCCCAACTATTCATTTTAAATTTACTTAAAGATATACTGGTCGACTAACAGAAAACACACATATCAAATTTTAGGAGATAAAATTCTATCAGACGTATTCTACAGCTTTATACTTTGTACATTTACATATCAATAAACAAATTGTCTCGTTTCTGCACTACACAAATAATACGAGAATAAATTTCAATCGTGGGATAAAATGTAGATATTCATCACAGAAAGTATAACTGGTATGAATGTAAAAGTGAGACAAATTACCAACTTAATAGATATATTTGAGTGTCAATTTAAATTCGTTTGTATTGTATTTCATCCGACAAATAAATTTTATTTCATGATGGAAAAATCGGCTCTTAAACAGATGAATAAATAACACAGGCTTTCAAGCCCGAAGTAATTGTCGAATCAATAAGTCAGCTCGCTGATTGGTGTTTACTTCGCAAAAAGGCCAGCGTTCAGACGTAACGCCGCATTTGCAAAATTTTAATTGTATACAGGTCTCTAAAATATTTGGCACAATAAATATTTTATAATTAGGAAATTTTTACATTTATGCGCCTAGAGTAATGTTAAGTACTTCATAACTTTGTATAACAAAATACCCTTTATTTAAATTTTATTATTTTTCACATGCTTCACTTTGTAATTCCACAAAGTAAGTTAGTCCAGGCGTTAAACAATACTTTAAGTTGTAGCTCTGTTGCTTGACACGTTTACGCAATCATCTGGACGAACAGGACAATAAAAAACTCATTAAAAGCGTGATAAACTATACGCAGAAAATATCTTAACCTTGTTATAATTGCGAAGTATATGGTTTTGATCTAATTATATCCTTGTTTCAGGTACAAGTTAAAGCTAAAGCGATGGCTTATTTGTATCTAGGATTCATAAGGTTAAAGAAATGTTGAATAACTCATACTCATCGTATTACGTATTTGATACATCTGTGAAGTAACCAAACATATTTTACTAGTTTTTTTTCGATATTTACCGCCAATGTCTTCACATAACTTTCTCAATGTTCCATATTCTTCTTCTTTACTTATCCTATACCAATGTATTAATATCGCAATATTGTATCAAGCATGTTACAAAGATATTTAGCTTCATTATTACTACTGATAATGTACGACCACCCCATGGTGCACACCTTTGGGAGTCCACTCCCAGACACATGTTAGAGAAATCCACCCAGTGTCCCTTTATAATTCTCACGACTTCATCCGACGTAAGATGCAAAAGAAATTGTTAGAAACGAAACATGAAGTTAAGTTATATGTCAGCAAGCAGTCTTTATTCAAATACTGCGCCGAATACAAAAATTTGCCCAATAACCTTTAAAATAGAATTGCATATTGATCGCTGAAAATATTATTGGAAAGATTAGTTACGAATACAATATGGACCATGTTTGGTTACGAAATTGTAACTTTGACCTGTACCTTCCTCATAAGTATATACAATATGTACAATGTACGTACATGATAAATAGTATCTTTTTCAGGTTTCATATTTAAGGAGTTGTAACATAATTCTATTTTTAAGTCTACGGCCTTCGTCAGTGCGTCTGTCTGCAGCATGAATGGTTCTACATATTTTTATCAATAACAGGTAGCGTTTTTCCAGAATATTTTCACAGAATATTATGTTTTGTTACAGTAGAAAGCTTAACAAAAAATAATATAAACAGAAACGTGTAGGTATACGGAACCTGTATCCATGTTTATCTTTAATCACTTTTGCTTCCCTCGGTGCGGGAGCCCGACTCGCACTCAGCCGGATTTCTCATAAATCATAATACAATGGATGAAGCATGTTGCGAACTTGGCGCATTAGATTAATTTCTATATAAAATTTACTCAGCAATGTAAGTAAAATATTAAATATGTATAAAAAAAAATATGTATTTCGTCGCATAAATAGAACGCTGTATAAAAAATATATTATCAATATAATATTATGATGAGATAAATTGGACATTGAGCAGATGATTCTATATGTAGTAATGTTTGATTAAGTTACATTCGCGAAGACTATAATAATATTATTACGAATTTTATGTTATTAATTAAAGAAATTACAAGAGTTTGGCTATACATGCTATACCTCATTAAAAACGAATAATTTTCCTACAGCTCGTACATTATTTTATGGAGCGTATTAGATAAGGCAAAGGCTCACGTGTGTAACTACGAAGAGTTAGGCATAGGTGCAGCTAGTACACTCGCGGTTCTTCGAGCTTATTTCCGTCCGACCCGACGACGTAATAGAGGTCGAATCTATCGCCATATCGAGCCCGAATTCCAACTCAATTGATTATTGAGGTATGGTATTCAGTTCGAAAAATCATAAATTTCGATTGCCTGACGTGAGAAATATAACATGTAAGAAAATAAAATCAAAAATTAAAATTTTCATATTTATATGACGGGTTAAATTATATCGGGCAATGTTCCTCAGTTCAGTTATTTTACAGTTTAACTAAAACTGTCTCATTGTTGACATTCCCTGCTACCGACAATTATTATTCATTAGTTCGGTCTCAAAGTGTCCTTTCATCAGACACGACTTGGCTCGTTATGCCTTATTCAGACTGCTCCTTATGTATATTTTAATAAAAGGCCGTCTGGCAGTGAAAACATTCTTGAAAAAAAGAACCGGCCAAGTGAAAGTACAACTTGCTCCCAAAGGATTTTATATTTTACAGTTTCATTTAAATAACTTGAATTATGATTGTGAAGAAAGAAAAGAAATTAAAAAAATCAGTATGTCCTAATATGCTCTAAAACATATTTAGTCTTAATTTAAGTACTATATCCATATATGTATACAAAAATCAATTGATTTTCGTTAGTCCCGCAAAAACTCGAGTACGGCTGGACCGATTTGGCTAATTTTGGTTTTGAATTATTTGTGAAAGTCCAAGGAAGGTTTAAAAGGTGAGAACCATAAATAATAAATAGCGGAAAATTCTAAAAACGACAATATCATTTTTCAATACAAAATGTTTGATTTGTTTAGCTGTGAAACATTTGATATCTTTTATATTTTTAGAAATAAAGAATTGTCACCTGGTTGTCAAATATTTATAAAGGTAAGGTCAATTATAATTCTCTTTGGGTAAGGTGCGCTAAATTTGTCTGTTTCAGCTGTAGTATGAGGTCCGATCTCTTTGGTTCATTTTGTTGAAATACGAAACATTTCAGAAATTAATAAAGTGTAGAAGTGACAGGTGGTTGTCGAAAAAAGATAACAAACAAAAAAATTAAGACTATAATTAAAATCTAAATAATGTAGATTGTAGATACAGCGTACAACTGAATAAAATAGGTATATTTCTTTTTTTTTAAATTTCTTCGTCGGTAATCTAAAAATTGGCCCGTAACTAAATTAAAACTAAACTATACGTACATCTAAACAACGAATGTTGTATTAATTATTAATATAATGGACATTGTACTACGTATAGAAGACGTTTCAGACGATTTTAAAGAGACCCAGGCAAAAATGCGACGTAAGCGGGAATGAATATTATGAGGGATAAGGAAAATAAAATACATCATGTACCAATTTTGTATAAGTATTGAATTATATATTTATAAAGTAGTTAAAAAGTCAAATGTAATATTGTATATATTTATAAATTACGTTACATCATTGTATCGTCTTAAGATTTTAACCTGGTTACCAGTCATTTTAGTCAGAAAGCTAGTTACGAATGCTCGAGCTCAAGATTATACATAGGTATATGGTATGTAATAATCTTGAGTTTTTATAGCAGTGTGGTTTATAGCCTTACTCATCACTAGCAAACATAACTTTACCGACTCATTAAAATTGGCGCAGACCGGTGCGGTCAGTTTCTACTTACTTTATCACTATGGCAACTTTATTGCATAAAGACAGGATTTATTTGGCATATGTTTTAAAAATAAACTGAATTCTTCCGCGTTAAACTATTTCGCTTTTCATAGCTTTCAGATAGCACACCTGTCCAGATGGCATATTAAACGTGCTGACGAATCGTATAAAGCGTATTAAAATCTATGAAAACATGACTCAAGTTGCAGACTGACGTAAAATGCAGTTTTAATGAAAAAGAAATGTTTATTTTTCCTCATTAGACAAATACTTAAGTACTATGAATTACTATACCCATTTGGCCGGTGTCGCCATAGTGGCGCGGGGTGGCCAGGCGCGGCGTGGCGCTGAGAGAGCGCGCACAAAGCTACATAACTCTGATTCTCTTCCCTTACATTTAAATAATTTGCATGAAATATGGAGTTGTTTTTGTAAGATTTTCGTGATATTTGGTATCTACCGTTAAAACTTTGTAGTCGACATTTAAATATGGGAGTAACTAGTGTATAGATTACAAATTCATATAAACTTATACTTATTTCATATGTAACCCGCTTTCATACGTGATACCAGAATGGAGTAAAGCTATAGGTTGAAGTGTATATAATTTTATAGGTTACAAACAAGCTAATTTACAAGCGAAATCAACCATAATTTAATCGGCGCATTTAGGTTTAAACAACGAAGTAAAATTTATAGAAAAAATGAGTAAAAGATTATAATGAGCCTGTATAGAATATACGCATATATGTAGTGCCGCAGGCCTCAGAAATATTTTCTCGTGAAAGTACGCGATATTTTCTTGTAAATTCTAGACAATATTTATGACAATTTTACGCATGACGTGCTAGCTCATATTTTCATATTTTATATACAATTTCAGCGCATTTCAGTGCTGCGATATATTGTTCTTATGATCTATCTTTACATATTATAAAACAAAGTTCCCCCCGCGTCTGTCGGTCTGATCGCGATAAACTGAAAGACTACCAATGCCGACGAAATTCGGTGTGCAGAAAATTTGAGATCCTGGGAAGGATATGGGCTAGTTTTTTTTCCGGAAAAATATAAAGGACGACTTTTATACCGCAAAACGCAAAAACATTTGCTCCTGGGCAACATCAACATTAACATTGTCATCGCATTATTCAGATAGAGTAAACGGCAACATTAAGTTACTTGTAATGGTGAGTTGCTGGTTGTCCTATGTAGGCACAAAGATTCGGAATTGTTGTCACCGTTACCAATAGTTATTATAAGTTTGATCACTTTTATATATCATTTTAGTTATAATATGATATGTAAAGTTTATTACTTTATGCCATAATTGTCATTTCGATTAAAAAAAAAAATACTTTATTTATCACGTAGGCGAACAAAGTTGCACTTATGATACGTCAAAACAAAGAATAAGAATAATTATTATTTCTAAACAACTATTAAAATTACTTATATAACTATGAACATTTTAAATTAGGGATAAAGTTTATACAAAAGACAAGGTACAAACCGAAGTAACCAGCTCGGGCTGGCAAGTAGGGGGAAATAGAAGGGTAACGCGTCGCGATCCTCACCGGCGAGGACATGAGCCCTAGCCTAGCTAACCTACCAGCCTTTCACTGGCTACCTAAGTGATGACTACCTACCCGAAGAAGAAAGGCAGAAAGAAACTCCGGGCTTTCTTTTTTGTCATCAATTGTTCAGTACTTCTTTTGTATTTTTTCCAAGTCTTTCTTGTACATAGTCACAATAGTTATATAAGCTAATGCACGCACATCACCGTTAACATGGGATAAGATGGAATCCAATCGACTAAACCTGGAGCGGCATAAAATAAAATTAGCGATAGCAAATAAAGTGAACATAGTTTGATATTTAAATAACGGCGTACAGCGTGCATTCGCCTACATTTACAAACATAGTTTTCAATCATGAGAAACGAAAAAAAAATAGTGATATTAAACAGGCAAACACAACATGATCGGGTGGTCGTCTTTCAAAAATTACATTTCATTAAGATATGATTATTTATATAATTACCATAATTTCAGGAAATATTACAAAAAATAATTCCTAGTATATATAAATTAATCTTATACTACGTGTGTACTGATATTATCGATTTTTTTAGTGTCATACCGAACTCGGAATATGGAGTGTAATGTTATGTGAACCAAATAATATTCCGCGTTTAGATATACTGCCTCATTTCTTATACATACACCCAATATGCTCTCGGTATCCGCATAAATCACTCACAATAGTAAAAACATTCGCCCTTATCTAAATATTGGATATAAATAAGCGCCTAGTTATAGTATCTTATTGACATAGTGTCGAGCCCTGTCGTGAATACAGGCGGCAGCATTTAAATGTATTTTTCAAAAGATTTTTTTGAGTTTGGAACGTGCTGTTTAGCCAAAGTCTCGGTAGATATCGGGATAACGAACAGGTTATTTATTATATTGCTCTAATATAATAAATAATTGTGGGCTGCTAAGTCTGTCTCTATAGAGAAAGTTAAATTGCGATACAACTAATCACTATCTTGGAGTTCTGGTCATAAGTTTTGTGGATTCGACCAAGATCAGCTTAAGTAATTGATTGAACTATTAAGTTTTCAATGTAATTAAATTAATCATATCGTTTGTTACCATAAATTGTTGTACTTATATTTAGTAGCATATTTATATGTAATTTATTAATTTTTGTCTAAAAAGGGAATTTTCCTGTCTTAAGTAAGTATACATTTAAAGCACACTTAAATAAAGTTTTTCAACATGGTGATATATGGAAATAGAATGGAAGTCTTTATGAATGAGTGTTAATTATAATTAGTTAACATCTCAACAGTACTTGACATCTTTTGAAAATGCCTGTAACAAGATTTCATTAAATTCAATGGCTGCAAATTATGGTGCGTGACTGTGACCGTCTGCGTCGTTTGGAATTTTATATGAAACCTGATAAGAGAAGTAAAGCAGATGATACGGTAGAAGAGCTGTGTTTTGATCTTATATTAAATTAGTAATATATATTATGCATAATTTTAAAGTCAATAAAATCAACGACTCATAACTGTTAAACGTTATTTTTCGATCTGCGAAGGAACAACAACAGCTGCTTTCAAAATCTAGATTTCTTTTTATAGTTCCTTGACTGTAAGTAGAAATACTATGTATACGAGTTGGATTATGAAATATTAAATCCAGAAAAACTGCCTAATATGGTTAGATATGTATATAGAGTTGACCAAATTGTAATGCACAAAAATTTTGCTCAGAAAGTATGCAATCTACAGGCATAAGTCGTTCGGGAGTAAATTGATTTATTTTTGTAGTGACTCTCCAATTAATAAAGTTTGGCAGCCCGCGTCGCCTAGGTTTTCGTTTTTGTCAACTCAATGCAAAATAGTTTTACTGACTTGCGAAATTAAGCCGTTTTTAATTTACGGATTAATTAAAAACGGTAATTGTCACATCATAACATGCAACCATTTTTCGCGGGGCAATAACGAGTTATCGCCACCGCCATTGAGAAGAGTGGTACGGTTATGTTAGTTTCATCGGTCTTACGACTTAATTCGACACTCAGGTATTGTATTATCCGAATGAGTATTGGGCTGAGTCCCTAATACTATGTGAATCTTACACCAGCATACCGACCAAAACCCGCAGTGACCTTCTTCGGTGCATTTGAGACGGACCCGGGAAATCCTTTCTTTAAGATAGGGGATATAGATACCTATAGGCACGTGGGACCGTGTCCCAATGGTATGACGTATTGCAGCTGTTCTCTGTACTAGGTTTAAAATACTATCGAAGATTAAAAGACGCTTTTGGCGTTTACAACTGCGAGAGATCCAACGCCCGAATTGTTGGCTCGGGGTCGCTTAATTGGAGTATGTTATCGGACAGTCTCCCACTGCTCGCCCCGCGCCCTCGCAGAGCCCTATTTATTCGCTTCTTACGATAGACTACTGAGTCGAAATTTTCCAGATGCCCTCGAACCATAGGGCACTTGCCACTCCCTACGTCTCCTCTAGCTAGAGGAGACGTGTTCAGCTCGGCGGAATCTTTCTGCGCATAAACCCGCTCCACAATTGAAATAATATTTGACGGATTTTATCGCGGTTTTTATATTATAATTTTATCCCAACGTTTCGAAGACTGCAGCCTTCGTGGTCACGGGGCGTACTAAGTGTTGGTCATCGGAAAAGTCAAAGTTACAATATCTACCTACATTTTACCATTAAACAGTTTTTTATTGTTGGCTTTGATTTACGCAAAATGAGCTTACAGTGCCTTGAAGTCCGAAGTGTCCGCTCCACGATCTACTTCAGCAGGCGGACGCTGAATCAATGTACTTAGGCGACAACGTCTTAAACCGGCGTGTGGGTCTGATGGAAATCGGCACCTTCTCCCTTACGACAGGGCCTCCGAAGGTAGCCTCTTCCGGGACCCGTGGCAATGAAGGAACTCGGTTTTGTTAAGGACAACTGTTTCGATCAGCCGCCGAATCATGTTCACCACTTGCTCAGTACCATACACGGCGAGCAGGAATCAGAAGATCTACTCTTACAGGCAATAAAATTGATATAAGTTACCTGCTAGCATTATAACTTCCTCCGCTTTCGACAGGTCTTCGGACAGCAATTCTTTAGGGGAGGCTTATGTTCAGCAGTGGGTTTTATGTGGCTAATGATGATTTAACCTCAACCTACTTATATAAAAGTATTAGATATGGCTAGTTAGCTACATAAAATTAGCAAATAATTCACTGTATTCTTTAATATGTTAAAGTAAGTTTTTTGCACAGTTCGAATAACACCTAGAGGGAATTTTATTCATGTGCATAATATTAAATACGAATATTTGTTTAAGTCTAACAAACATGTACAGAAAAACCTAGTAAACGCAGAAACTTTTAACGGATTTGGATGAAATTAGGCAAATAAGTGATAAAAACCAAGTCCCTAATATTTGACCTGTTGTTATCGTTAAAAAGTACATATTTAGACTTTAATCTCAAGAAAGCTCTTTCACGTGAGAAAAAACCGCGAGAAATACCTAGTTATTCATACATAGTGTGAGTACTGAGACATAATTGAAATGGAACGCGCACAAAGAGCGCTACTGAAAGTTATTCTGCACTTACCGTATGGACATCCCACCACAGACGTCTACGAGAAATCTGGAGTCTTATCTGTTAGAAAAACCTATCTATTACAATGCCTTAAACGTTACCACATAACTGCTCCTCCCATAGACAAAACCAAAAGAATTGATATTTGCTATGTCCCCTTAGTGCGTAGCCTGGCCGCAAAGCGTCATTATGATTTTCAAGGGCCTAGACTCTACAATATTTTGAATAAAAGTACAAATATTCGGGGTCTTAGTGACTACGAAGCTAAAATACAAATTATAAATTGGTTAAAATTACATACTTATGAAACCTCCGAAAACTTAATCGTGGCGTAGATTTATACTAAATATACCCACACTCACACACTCACACACACACACACACACACACACACACACACACACACACACACACACACACACACACACACACACTCACACACACACACGCACGCACACAAGCACACGCACACACGCACACAAGCACACGCACATACGCACACCCGCAAGCGTGTTTAGTTTAGACGTAATTTCTATGTTTATTGCCTTTGTTTTATTTTTACTTTTATTCTTTTTGTATTGGGCACATAATATTGTAAATTGTAAAGGAAGGTACTGTTATCCTAAAATACAAGTTTTTTACTTAGTTTAGGAAACAGAACTGCACAGATTTGTAACTAATTTTGTGTCTAATAAATAAATTATTATTATTATTATTATAATTCCCTACGTGAAACGTAATGTAAGTTCGTACTACACGGATCGATCGTACATTACCACGAAACATTATATTGCTGTTTGATGTTTCTGAACAACGATATTCGTGTCAATTGAAGATATTCACTTCAATTAATGCACGGAAAACATTAAGTATGGATTGAGCCAAAAGTGTTAAGATCCAAATCCCATATCCATTCTTTAGAATTCGTTGAATTCTAAAGAATTGATATGGGAATCTCGTGTGAAGGAACGTTGTTCCTTCGCACGAGATTCATCAATAATTTATTTCTACCTTTTGCGTTTCTTTTTATCTGAAATCTTTTGAGAAGATTCACTATATCTATAAGAGATGTACATATAACTATATTGTGAGTGCGAATTCTCACGGCGACATTTTCTTTCAAACTAGATTTCAAATTTTCCCCTCCCATTTTCTTGCATAAATTGCGGCAACGCACTCACAATTATACCTATGTGGAGGCTTGTTATTTGGGAGTTGGAGCACAGAAGATAGGCTGATATTCAAAGACCGAAGAATGCAGCATTTATGTATACGAAGATAAACATATATGGTATAATAAAAATAAAAGAGTGGCGTGCACAGAATAATAATTAAGTTTCGATAGTAAATTTATTTGAAACATTTTATGTATCAAAAAGAAAAAAAACCCTGAGACACTTATTGTTAAATTCAATAATCTCAGAAGGGTGAAAGTTTAAATTTCCATACTTAATTGTTGTTTATAGTCCCATAACATTTGCATAAAACTTATCAGTGTTTATTACGCAAAACTGTAGAGCAAAGATTCCCTTACATCGAGTGTGTTATCACATGGTAATAACTTTCCCTGTAGAATATAACCAAACGCGAAGTATCGCGAGAAAGTTGATATTAATATAGAAACACTTTCATTCAATCAACACTTTTATTATGAACTTTATATATAAATTTATTTAAATCAATAAAATAGGTTTCATTTATTTTCAGCTGCTGTTTGACGTTAACTTTTTAATTAGTTGACTACTTTTACTTAAATGGCTTAAATAAACAATAACTAATATAATTCGACCGTTAAAATAAGCCAACAATCCCGCAATATGAGACCAAAAGGGAATATTTCGCTCTACGAAGACAAAACAGAATCATTTGGGCGGATAACAAGCGTTGTTAAGAGCCATTGTTCCAACGAAGAAAAACATTGGAGGAATGGTTCGTTGAGGTTCATTTAAAGTTGTATGTTTTTTTGCAGTGTAGGAAAAGTCTATTTTAACAACAAACGATGTATGGTTGGTCATGTTAATTACTGAGTTAGTTTCAGCAAACTTGACTGTGGCGCAACGCACGGCAAAATATACTATTTAAGAACACATCGCAAGTATTGCTTATAAATTCCTGTATATCGCTAGTTCTTTCTAATGTTGAATGTGTCCATCTATGGATTGGAGGCATTTGGTTAATGTCATCACGATATCTCCTGTCTGTCGTAAAAGGCGACTAATGGGGCCACGGGAAGGTCGTCGGCGGGCTGAGGTAGGTGTTGTGTCCTTTGTACTTTGTACATACGTATTATATATACATCGTGTGACGCCAAAATGAGCATAGGTTATTAGGCTTTTAGTAGCGGCGTCAATAAGACCAGAATTGAATCTAGTTGACGCTCGGCGTTATTGTTGTAGAGGCAGAAAGTTCCTACGGCGTGGTGTTTGGAGCTTCTATACTTAGAAAATAGTTAGCTAGGTATTTCATGCTGGCGATAGTAAGCTAAGTGATTATCGCTCCAGGATACATCGAAAAGGATGGATCGTATTTTCCGTTCCAGATAATATCACTAACGGGTTTTATTATAACTACTGCGACATGTAGTTATCATGGAGACCACGCAGCGGTTCTCGGATATTTCAACTTTCCCTTGGGTTTTGGTTAATGTTTGGTCTTAACTGAAGGATCGATGAGGCTAACACAAAACACAAGGCTACCCATGCGTTACCCGTACCGGAGGTTACCTATTGGTAACCTCCAGTACGGGTAACGCTATTGCGTTGAACTTGTTTTTACTGCGAGAACAAAAAAAGGCAAATATCTAATCGATAACACTATATAATGTCCCATAGATTTTGCCAGTGGTTTCCCCGAGTAAAAGTCAATTAGCTGGGGAAAAGTTAATTTCTGGGTTATAAAGTAGCCTATAGATTTATATCGAAAAGAGTAATTATTTTGAAAATATCTGTATTATAACAATGTGGTGTATTTATTTAGTATAAACAGGTCAAAGACACAAGCACATAATGTACAATATAAGTTCAATTATTTTTTCATTAGCCGAGTGCAAATTTTATGCGCCATTCATTCTCAACTGTGTAACACCACGCATTGTCAGACGCAAGGTATCAAACTGGTAAACAATGACCTTTCCCGATGTTCCACATACAATATAGAGTCATAAAGCATGTGCTTCAATTCGCTTTGTAATCTTTGAACTGGTTTTTGATTGAACTTATATTTTAGAAAATGTGTCTTGATTTACGGAACAGTGCTTCTAATAAATAAAGGATAAATTTTTCCCGCTGCGGAAATTTAAGCCGCTTCTTGTGTTTTTCATTTAGTTAGATACTTCTCGATCACACTTTAGAGGTTGTTATAATTACATAATATATAAAGAAAAGTGTGATAAAGCCGTAGACCGTGGATGCAGGTCGACGAAAAAACGATGACCATATTGAAAATTATGTAACAAAAACTACAGAGCATGCTTACGATGAGTAATAATCCTTTAAATATTCTGAAGTCATTGTTAAAGTGTAATTAGCTGGTGTCAAATCAATTACAGCTGTATCTTACGAAAATTACTGTCAAGGGCGTCGTTGGCTACAGTGTTGTTGGTCTAATTTTAGAACATTTTGAATTTGCGTTTATGAGCGATAAACTAAATGAACGTGTCATCTACAAAGATGGATTGAACTTTTTAATGTATCCGCCATAAAATGTACCTACAGTAATCACGTGTCTCGGAAATGTATTTTGTCCGACATTTCTGTAGAAGCTAAACCGTTTTGAATGCATCAGTCCACTACCTGCCATGCAATATTCATGATGTCTCGGGATAAAGTCGCCCAAATCCCCGTTCTATAACCGGGTACTTACCGCCTATAATGTCTAAATCGGAAATGTGAATAAGTTTATACATTGTATAAGTATCTTGTTCAACGTAATGACAGTTATTCTTAAGTTTTAACAGTAATACCTTAAATGTAAATGGGCAAGTTTGCGTCACATCTTGAAATAAAAGGCAAAACTTAAAAGCTATATAAAATTTAAAGTTGCGTGGTGGCTACCAATTTACTTAATGAATGTGTAAATTATAAAAAGATATGCAAAGTATGGTAATATGCAAGTGTGGTAGGATAAATTGTTAAACGTTGTATACACAATGCATTTTTTATGTTTTTATTTACGACTGTTTAACGTCATGTGAAAGATATAATACATTGTTTTGTTTATAGTTTATGTTATAATCATTCTCTTTTTCTTTATTTAATAACACGTTAAACTACATTAAGAATTGAAGATGCGCAGAAGAAAGATAGAAAGCATAAAATATTAAGAGATTATCACATCTTCATATTCTTCATTCCGGGATCAAAATCCTTCAAACGCTCAAGGAATTAATCATAGTGATTGATTGTGATCTTACAATGTAAAAGAAATAGTGAATTGATTTTCATAAAACGTGTCTTATTTCGTACTTCTTTAAAGCTGAAATTAATGTAACATTAAAAATCATAGCTAAGTTGGTTTAAAGGATTTTAAGGCTGCCTTTTATGTCGTATAACAAAGACGCCGGTCATAAACTCTTTGTTATATTTTATAGTTGAATAAATATTACTTATCGGGTCTATTAAGCTGACTTATATAACTCTATACATATTATTGTGTTAAGACAAGTATATTAATTTTGCGTATTCCTATCGAATAAATAAATCTGTGTTTTTGGATATAGAGTGGTCTATTAATCAATCTGTATAGATGTCAGAATGTAAAAATACGATCTATTCTGAATTTGATTATAGGATTTCAGCTGTTACATAACAATCCAGATCTTTGCGATACGAGTTAAAGTTACAATACGCATGGACATTTAGTTTAACCCCTATTAATATTTATTTGAGGTGTTATTGCGCATTAATATAATTGAAGTTGAATGAGAATATTTTTTTTATGTAATGTATGATTATGTCATAATGAAAATTTTGGTAAGTTTCACGTAATTAAAGGTCTAAAAGGGCGATAGTTTGGTTCAAGAAATTATGTTTTAGTTTTGGAATTTGTAAGCAATTCTGGGACTATCTATTATTAAAAATTGTATTACATAATTAAGAAAAAAAAACATAATACAACTACGTAATAACTTTAACAAAACTATTATAACGTGTTCTTTGTGACGTAAAAGATTTTGTACATAAGCTATAGAGCTTCAAAGCCCTTTATTTTGACCTAAATAGCTTTATTAATATCTAAAATTTCTTAATTTTGGAAATATTACTTAGGTGACCGTTAACTTAAGATCGGTTTTTAACAAACCTTCCTTTTCTCTTTTTTTTTTTACATTTTAAACAGTATTGTGGCATACAATCAATATGGACAGAAATTATAGATAAAAAATTCTATAGACATTTTGCAATTTGGTAATGAAGTAATAATTCTATAATAGGTTAGTATTTATATTGATATTATGACTTTTTTCGCCTATGGTATTTTAAATAAAATATTTATTTAATTTGGAAATAAAATAACCGATAAGGAATCATCGTAAACAAAGAATAACGTGTTAGCACAACAAATTAATTAGTACTTCATACCGAAATAAATATCTGAAATTAATTGGCACTAGTTACCTACGCAAGTTAGTGCCGGGCTATTACATGTAAATACGTGTACATAATATAATATAGAGTATTAAAATAGTAATAAAAATTTACCTTCGCCGCTCCCGCCGCAGTATCGATTCCTACCACCAGCGCGGTCCCACCGGCCAACGGCCTCCACCACTCGCCGGTTAGCAAAGCAAAACAAAGAGAATAACACAACACACTCAGAACGTCCACACTATTTTACTTGTGGTCGGTAGAACCCGCATGGGTCACGATTCACCACAGTCAACTTTATCAGGAAACTTCAAGAACTAAAAAGAAAAGGCAGATGCTGAAGTCCGAATGTCCTCTGAAGTATCCAGCGTGAAAAGAAACAATTTTTAACGGCAGAAAGAGGGAACGCGCACCGCGGGAAAGTTACTTCGTTTTTCGCTCCTCCATCCCGTAGGCGCGGACCGGGCGAAAGTTTTCAGCGTAGCGTTGGGAGGCGAGTGTGCTTTTGTTACGCAATTCACTGCAGCGCCAGTCCGCCAGGGGGCAGCGCGCCGCCTAGTGGCGCAGTGGCGGGCATGCGCAGTAGCACTCGCCGCGTCGCTCGGCCGCCTGCTGTCGCCCGTTCAATCCACCCCGTCATAAATCTTTCCGTGCCAGTTTTTACCAGTCATTGTTTCTATATAGAGAAAGATGCTCGTAGTAAACTTAGAAGCTATGCTTGACACTGACTTAAAATCATTGAAGATCATTATAGTTTTGGAAGTATAATTATTCATCGTACCAATGCACAAATATGGTTTTATTATAATTCGTAGAGAACACGTTCGTAAAATAATAAGCCAACAATACTTTTTCTACAGCTTACACACCAAACCATATTAGATATCTATATTTTTAAAAGATTGTATTTGGGTATAGTATCAATCGACTTAATTATACAATTACTATGGCAAATGTTAAAGTCTACATACAAACCTATAACCAGACATTTTTTTAAAATTGTGAATATGGAATATTGCATATTAATTTATTATTATAATAATATGAGCTTTTTTGCTTTTTTCAATTAACGTTTTCATTCGACGCGGCCTGGACAGGACTTTTTAAAAATCATTTATAAGTACAAATTTGATATATAAATCCACGACGACTCACACGGTCGTCAGAAAGCTAGGCTTAGGAAATACAATGTAGGTATACTGGAAGTTTTGAATTTCTAGTTAAAGTTTTTGGTAGGTACTAAAAATATGGTAGTTATTTGCTATTATACAGGTAGATTTTTTAGTTTTTCAATCCAGTTCGTTATAGGCATCAAGACACTTTATGGGCCCATTAGAGATTTAAGTACTATTCTGGTTAGAAATTACAAATAAATCTCTTTTCGTGCATTTTATTTGTACGCTCTAATTTCCTACAAAATGTATGTAATACGACTCTAATGGTCAAGTCTTTTCATAGTTATAAACAATAGGATCAATTAGCACGAAAAAAAAAATTGTATACATTAATTACTTTTTTGCAGATTGTACTTTTTCTTAAATCTGTGAATGTAGATCATCATATCTTCGAAAATAACAGACATTCTCCTAACCAAGCTCTTGTAGCAACCGCGGTTGAGGTGGTAGCCCTTACTGCCCCATCTCGTCAACCATATTGACGTACTTATGCAAAAAGCACAAATACTAAGTAAAATTAAAAACAATGAAAAAAAGACTCCGAAACTAGCTGTAAATTACTCCGCTAATGATAAACAACGACCAAGCTCCTTAAATAAAGATAAAAAAAAAATGATAAATCTGTATCCACTAATATAAAGATGAGGAGTTTGTTTGTTTGATCGCGGTAAACTCAGGAACAACTAAACCGATTAGAAAATTCTTTCACTAATAAGAATTATATTACTTCTGAGTGTTATGCTTAGACTACTTTTTATTCCAGAAAAAAAGTTTCCCTACTTACAAATATAAGTAAACGCGCTGCGTGTATTTATGCTAAGTTGTTTGGCCATATTACACCAAACCCAATGGAAACTTTTTTTTCGGGTTAAGCATAGCTGGTGTCCATGTACTTAAGCGAGACAGCGCAATCGTGCTAAGACGGAAAGAAATTGAGAAGCACTGGCACGATAGGGACTTGCTTAATGAAAAATACTAATAAAAATTTAAGATTGCCCAATGGGCCAGCAATGCATAATATGTCATGTTAGTAAGAGTACCTTCATGAAGGTACTCTCACTAATACCGCTACATGAAGCGGATAATTATTTGGTTAGGTAATAGGTATATTTTATTTTTCGTTATTAGACCATGTTTTATTAAGGTATTGTGTTTATCGATATATTTATCTATTGAATAAAGTATCAGTAAATATTCAAACATATATAAATGTTAATTTATTAGTATGTTATTAAATAAATGTTTATTTTTTACTTTATTGTAAAAATTGACAAGTATAGCAGGAATGAAAAGGACTGTCGAGATGCATGCATTATTTGTGTTTCAATCCCATTTCACCTCCTCTACCTTTTGTTTTTCGAAGTTAGTTTGTTTTGTTATCGTTATCGCTTGGTAAAACGGTGAAGGAAAAAATCTTTAGTAAAACTACATATGAAACAATTATGTTCCAAAAAATAAGTGTGAGGATGTAAACTCTCACTAGGCGTATTGGCGAACATGATTGATGATATAGGTTTTTATTTTTCGATTAAAACTTTAATTTGTGAAGGAGATTTTGTCACTAGCAGTGAACAGTACCTATAATATCATGAAAACAGATTCATTGTACTAATTATTGTTTTTTTATATTGTCGAGTAATGAACGTCTTAATCATCATAAGTACAAAAGCACTTAAGGTCGGCTATGAGCATTGAGCATAATATGTAATTTATAATATCTAGTTTATATGTGTACTATTGTTCTGTTTGTTTCCTTAATAAATAAAATAAAATAAAAATAAAAAATGACACCAAGTCATTTAGGTAGGTATATTATTCAATTGCTTTATTGATTTGATGGTAGTGTAATTGGGTAGTGAACCATGAGGATGCGGTTCGATTCCCGGGCCAGGTAGCTAGAATTCCCGATACCTACTTTATTCATTCGAAAAAATCCCAGTTAGGTTTTAACTATATGGGTGATTATCATTAGATCCTCCCTAATACAAGCTCAGCGAACTTTGGATACTTACGCCACTTCGGATTTTAGATGAAACTTGTTTTACATTATTCATGTGACTATAATTTGACAACCGTTTGAAATAATCGTCTGGACTCACTAACCGTTCCAATCTACATATGTACAAAGGCGCATAGTCGGAAATAACCAGCCACTACTGAAATATTTATTGGTATCGAACGTAGGTTCTAGAAAAGGCCGGTAGTGTGTACGCGACACAGTTCTCATGGTAATTTACCAGTTCGCCTATAATTGAAACAGCTAAACTACTTAATAATGCGCGAAGGTTGATTTTGAATATTTCATGAAAATATACAATCCGTGTAAAGGCGATTGCTTATTATAAAACTCTTTTAAACAATGTATTGTAATATCTAACCTTAGTAATTCCATAATTTCCATAGTGTTTCATTTTACGCAGGTTGTAGAAACGATTTGAGTTATTAATTGCGACCGGGCACGTACCTGACGTCCACCCTTTCTAGGGAATCTAGTCTTAAACTAAGCATGTTAGAAAATTTCAAACAGTGTGTAGCAGTTAGGAATCGAACCTAAGTCATCGCGGTACAACCGTACATAGGCATGATTTTGTTGTATAGATTTGCTTTGCTTTTATTTGTCAACATATATATATTTGTTAACCGATGGTAAAGGAGATTACTCTGCTCTAATGCGATCATTTTTTACCCCACGGTACTATTTGAACATTGTTTTCGTATATTTGTTTGTTACTAGCTTAGATGACAATTTAAATGAGGCATAGACTGTCAAAATATATTTTGACCGTGCCTATAAACATAAAAACACGATTTTATTTCTTATTACTCGTAAATAAGCAACGATAGCCTAGTTGTAAGTGGGAACGGATTGCTCAGACAAATGTCCACAGATTCAAAACCCTAAGGCTCGTACTTCTAATTTTTTTAAGTTTTGGCTGTATTCTTTGTAAATGATCGCTTGCTTTTACAGTGGAAAACATCTTGAGAAAACCTGCAAACCTGAGTTCTCTATAATAATTTTGAGTTTAGACGTCTGCCAGGTCGCAATAGGCCAGCGTCGCTACGCTCCATGTTGATCCGCTGATCAAGGCCTAATAGTAAAGGAAGCTCGTGCTCAGTAGAGGGACAGTACATAAAACTGGGATAATATTATAATTGTATCTTAAACATAATTATTATTTTTTGTATTATAGTGTGTTTTTACACTATCTAATACGAAAAAAGTATGTCAATATTACGAAACAAAAAGAACCGAGTGTTAAGGATGTTTCTCAGGACTGGTTTCAATAGTATCAATTATTTTTATAAGACAATTATCGTATTAAACAAGGAAAGTAGACAGTACTCATTATCATTTATTTGGGGACATAGGTATGAATGTGACCTTTGTATCTGGTTGGCTTATACATAAGGTCAGTAGGGGAAAGTGCGCCATAAAATTTTCATAGCTGGATTCAATGCAAAATAATTTATTTTTGTGCTGACTTAAGAATGTAATTATATTAATTTAAGAATATTTGATATTTTGTGATAACGACCTATAGTCATTCAAGGCAATCAGACAATAAATTAATATTATTTTGCTCAAAATAAAAAATGGTAGTAGGCGCACTTGCCTCCGGAAATGGGGTAAGTGCGCCTGTGTAAAAAACGCCAATATGAAACATTATAAAGAAAACACTCACTTTAGTCCATAGAGATATAAGTTTTACCCGCATTGCTCTTAGATAAATTTTATTCACTCAATATTATAACAAACTATGGCTGTTTAATCAAATTCGGGGTAAGTGCGCCATATATTTGTACATCAGGGCTTCAAAACATTTTACACATTTTTTTGCTACATTTAAAAAAATAATAAAAAAATGGTAGCCTTAATATGAAATCCATTTTATTTCTAAAAACTAAAAAAATAAACATATAAAAATGTAGGAATTAACAATTTTAATGCATTATAACTCAATTACTTAGAATATGGCCTTATGACATTTGATATGTTTTAGTTGCATTAGAATCAGATAACGTGCCTGATCGAACAGTTGCAACCTCTTCACATAAAGTTACTCTAGAGCAAAATATTCCAGTTTTTCTTTTGTAAAAACGAACGATCTAAAACAAACAAATATACGACGAATTAACTAATACGCCCTTTTATTTAAGTCGGCTTTAAACAAAAATACCTTGAGTACTAAAATTATGCTATGTATAACATTTTAATAATAATAATTCATATTAGTAAAACATATTCTCAAAAAAGGTTGGTGATATATGGTTTAGGGGCAAGTGCGCCATACGACTAGTAACTGTGGCGCACTTGCCCTACTCGACAATTTTGAGGTACATTTTTCGCATTGCTAAAAAATCCTTTATTTTAGTATATATAAATAAAATTCAGGTAGGAAGTTAAAATAAAAGGTTTAAACTATGTACTCACTTTACTGGCTTACAGAAATATGTTACATATCTTGAAATATTTGATGTTATCTTTCACGTGGTCATCTCTGTTTACAGGTCTAAATGACACTTAAAATAAAATGGCGAATAAATCGTATTAAAATGAACAGAGCCATTTGTGTTTTTAGTGGAACCGTATTTCAGTTAGTAGCATTGATATAAGATTGCGGTAATTGTATAACATCAATAGTTTTCGATTTTTTTAGGGCAGGTGCACTTACCCCGTCGGCGCACTTGCCCCACCTGACCTTATATGTAATTAGTAGCATTTACTAAAAAGTTGTGAAACAGGCCCTAAGTGCTTTTTATTCCAACCAAGACTAAATGTAAGCGAGTGAAATTTTTTGGAAAATAAATAATACATAAATTTTGGCTCTTGCAGATTTTTTATGTGAAATCGCAAAAATCAAAGACCGTTTTATTTACACACTTTATTGAGTTAACGTAATGAAAACAAACATCAATTAATATATTAAATGAACCTCAATGACAGTATACTGTAACCGTAAGTACAACATTTATATTCATAACATTAATCAATTTAAAAAACGATTAGATACTTTGACAATTACAGTGATATTTGAAAGATATGACAAGTGTACATCTAATCTGTGACTGTGACGAAAGAAGACAAAGATTTTTTAATTATTTTGATTACACACAAACGTATATGCAATTACTTATAGATATGTTTCAACTTACTCAAATAGTTTGGATTCACAACATAAATAAATTTCAGACTTAAAAATATAAAAAGAAGCAAAATAAGGTTTGTTTTGATGCAAGGTTTTATTTCATACTGCCACATCTTAAATAACAGTCGTTTGTGTGAATCAAATATCATCGATAATTTCTTATAAATACTAAGTTTACGATTCATTTTATAAAGATAACAAACTCTGATTAAATGTTTATTTAAATCATAGATATGTTAGTCAGTTTCTGAGAATAAGACATTCCAGAAGCTCATACAATGCTCAATAACGACATTAAATAAAAAAAAATTAAATGCTTATCGAAATTGCAGCAGTAAATCAAGAGACCCGATTAGTTTTGTTGGATTTTTGATATTAATTCTTAACTATACTCAGTCGATAATTACTATAAAATTTAATACTAAATTATGCAAACACCGAACTTGAAATACGAGGCATAGATAAATAAATAGGTTTCAACGTAAATAAACAATCCAATTGAAATTCACATAGTTGTGAACGTTTGATTATACGTTCGTATACATTGAATGCATCATGAATTACATTCATTAAACTGTTTGAAACCTTACCAACTGAGATATAAACATCCTTAATCACCGTTTTAACTAATCACTTTTATATCACTTCATTATATTAAATGGTTTAAAAGTGTATGCGACATAATAATCATACTGATTAAGAAAGTTTATAAATAAGAGGACAACTGTTACACTATACGGATATACGCACAATATTTTTTGCGTCGCATGACGTTTTAAGTAATTTATTTATAAGCATAGATTTATTTGAACTATACGATTCTGTTAAGTGAAATTATTGTGATTTTTCTGTACCATACTTGTTTATACCCTGATTAACTACATTTAAGATGAATTTGTAGTTATAAATTTAGAATATCTAAGAAGGATCAAAGAAGTTATAATATTATATTGAATACTGTATATGCATAACAAATTACACAACCCTTCTTACCCAATCGTCTGAAACCTGTACTTGGATATACATATTTACGACGTAGCAAAATATTGTTTTAATATATCGTAATTTTGCATTTTTAGATTGCCTGTAAATCCTCTCTCGTAGGTAGATATAATATCTTTCAAAAGGATTTTATATAAAATATCCGAACAAATACAATATTATGTCAATCGAATCGCCACTAAATCCGATAAATAGGACATTTAAAAATGGTGCATTATCTCAAATTCAGGTGCTGTAACACGAAGTTGTTAAAAAAATTTACTATTACATTTATTTTTATTTACTAAAATTGAATTTAATTACACTATTATACAACGCAGTCTGACCCTGTCAATAAAGGCTAATACAATTCATAACAGTAAAATAAATTAGTATATTGAAGAAACGCTTCAGTCCAATGGGACTGATATACTTAAGTTATATTTCAAATAAGACAATAATTCGAATACTTGGGGGACTACGACCAATAAAACTTATTAAAACAGATGGCACCGATTTGAACCTTCAGTACATTATAATATTTGGAAATCGAAAACCATTTTGGATTATTACAAAATAATCACTGGTACAAAACGAATACGGCGATGATCACTATTGAACTAACTCATGGATATCGCTAGACTGAACACACAAGAAAATATGTTTCATTTATAATAGCAACACTTTTAACCATCTATCTGTTAGTATACATTCATATTGTCAATTAGTCATAGAATGATATAAACTTACACTTTACCATATTATTGACGAAGGAAGTTTGTTTCATTTTGGTCGTTTTTTTATCCGACTCATTTCAGAATCAGATATTTTGCGTTCTCTTGTGCGGCTCCTTGTAATTAGTCATCATTGTTCTAATGCAGTGACCTAAGCATCATTGTGTGTTTTCGTACTTGATGCGTTGTGGCGATATCTATTAGTTAGTTTCTCATTTAAAGAATATAGTAAAATAATAAGCCGGTATTTTGGGAAAACTTCGTTTTTATGTCACTAAGTGGGTCCTTTGGCTTTAAATTCAGCATAAATAATATGCGTGTTTATTTTTCGCGTTTTAAAATATTTTACGGGAATCTTTCTCTAAGATAATTAATTTATGGGGTACGGCAATTAGATACAATAAAGAGATTTTTAAAATACTCAAGAGTGTTATTAATCTTCTCCTACTGAATTAACCTTACACCACGTTCAGGTGATAAATAGTTACCTACACGCGATATCTTTCGCAGCTCAGTACACTCCTGCATGCCTGCGAGATATGTCTTATTCACATCAATCTTTAATATTGCTTGTTCATTAAATAATAGACAAACTTAATATAAATTTTGAAGCTTAGCTTACAACAATAGTCAAAAAATTGAGCAAATCAAAATAACAATAGTATATCATAATATCTACTCTAAATATGAGTATAATAAAGATTATATTGATTGTCTTGATTATCATAAAATATAAATGAACATAATTACACGTGACAAAAATAAACACTAAGTAGTTATTACCTACTAATAATTCAAATTGCATTGTACTAAATATTAACGACAACACCCATGATCTAATACTTTATAATTAGAAAGTATTTGCGTTACAATTGCCTTGTTGCATGCAATATGCCTATATATAAAATATAGATTGCTCGTTCCCCCGGTGGTGTGACATGTGGTGACATGTGTGCGACGTGTGACACGAGCTATAAGCGTGCACTAACACTACAGGCCGCGTCGCCTCTACACGGTACAGCGTCCGTTACCTGACGTAGCAATTGCACAAAAGTGCCCTTCAAACGTTAATCACAGCTATGAAATCTCTTCTCTTTAGTAATTTCTATTTTTCAAACTTATTATTTCATAGTTACCTATATCTATAAATTAATGCTATTTTACCTGTGTGGTACTTACTTTACAAAGCTCTATACATTTTCTTAATTGCAATTGATTAGTCTATAAATAATTGATTTTATCAAAAATGTTATTGCTAAGTCATTTAATTTAAGCGAGACCACACAAAAACATTAAACAATCTGACAAACAAAAATAAAAACAATAATATGAACACTTTGTTTTTAGTCGAATAAACCAAATGATAAATTTTGACTAGCATTGTAAAAATTATAATTTTCTATGTTTTCAGAACAATTTGACTAGTACGATAATACAAAAACAATATCAACGAAATAAAACCGTCGAACATAATGATCTCCAATAACTAACTTGCCGTTCGCTTACATTTGTTCATTCATACATTTTAACACAACTTTGGCACAATCATACGTTAGTACTCAAATACTTGGGGGAAGACATGGGGAAAGACTTATTATGTCGGGATATGTTTCGAGACTATACATCTTTAATCTAATTGCGTAATCTTACAACTAGAGTGCAAAATTAATATTTAATATTACTTTTTGTAACTTAGTAGCTTAACATTTGTTACTAGATTTAGAAGTGTTTTAAAATACAACATAAATACTTAATACATGAAAAGTTTTACGAAATACAAATTGCTTTGGCACGCGATTTTTGTTGTCTCGTGGCACTAGTCTTTTTCTATGCGAATAAAATAATATTCACTGGAAAGCTTTTAAGAACAGTGGTCCTACATTTACCTTAATCTACCTTAGACTATGTGATTTTTTTATTTATTTTTTTTGGAAATATGTAGATAACCACAGTAATATCTATTATATTAATTCTACGCCTAAACACAATGAGCAGTCTGGAGAGGGTAATAAAATAATTAACTAAGTCATTCTACATTACATCACTAAACATTAACTACTCTCAGAATAATTTAGCATAAATCCACAACATTATTAATGTTAAACAAATTTTAACAATCTTTGGCTTTGATCCCTAGACCAATATTATTTATTCGACTTAAATTTCCAGTAGCCGATGTACACATTGTGTATATGTTAGAGATCTTATTAGTTCAAATGTAAAATAAATTACAAGACTATCACATTTAGCAACACTATGTTTATACAACTAACGTCTTTTATTTTGTGATAATTATAGACGACATTAAATGAAATGTACGCTTCGCCTCTGCCTCCGTTTAATGTAAGTTTCTTAAAGGATTTGATCCCATCGGTTTCGTATCGCCGCGACTCGCGCCGCTGTATTATTACTGTAACACCTAATTGTCCAGGTCATTACGATTATTTTATGTACAAATATTGTCTTTAACCCTCTCACTCTGTTCGCTAATCTAACACTACGCTACGTCAGCGGGTCCGAGGTCGATTGTAACGCATCTACACCTACTGTTTGCCGACACTCGTTTTTAATTATTTTGAACATTATCATTTGTGATCAGTATTGAACCTAATCAAATAAAAAATAGATAGATAATTGAAATACTCAAACGCTTAAATCCATAGTAAATTCGATCAGCTTAGCTATCTCCCTCTGCATACATTTTCTGAAATCCATGATCCGTGAACGCTCAACCAAAAAAGAAATATATCAAATCGTCCACTATTCATAATAAGAGTGTTCCGTAACCGACCGCTGTTCACTGATCACGGATTGATCAATAATTTAAAACGTCAGTCATTTTAAAAACCTCCGATATTACAATTTTCCCAGTCCGTCATTCCTGTTATTTTTTTTATCTAATTTATAATCATTACCGACACGATATGATTCAATCAATTAAATACAGTGGAGAATAAATATAAGAATATCTAAAATACTTATAAACTCGTAACAAATGTAAACATATGCTCAGCGAGAATCTGGTGGGACGCCAAAGATTCCCCTCGATCGCTAGAGATTTGCATTCACTTGAAGAAGTATATCGGAGCCAGGGCCGAGTAGAGCGGCGTGTGGGGGGACAGGGGGGAGTGCGGCGTGTGCGGCGCCAGCGGCTTGTGCAGCGCCGAACCGAACGCCGAGCCGAACGCCGAGCCCAGCGCCGAACCCAACGCCGAGCCGCGCAGCCCCATTCAATGGATCGGCGCCTTCACGATGTGGTTGGGCGCGATGTAGTGGTACCCGGGCAGCGGCAGCCCCGCCGTCTCCATCGTGATCCTGCAACACCACGCTCGGTCACTACCACTCACTACACAACACGCACAGACATCGTGTTCATTACCTTTCAACAAAAACAAAACTTATTCGATAGATTTTCGTGACGAATGAAAGTGGATTGCTTGGATGTGGTGTAAACGGGAAACAGTACACAAATAGAACACGGTGAGCATTATGTGAGGTTAGTATGATACCCCGTACTGTATGGATGTACTAGGAGACAAATAAAATTGTAAAGGAAATTTCTTACCGGGGTATTGGATGATCCGGTGAACTTGTAGGATGTAGGTACTCGATTGACCAAAGTTCAGCGTGTCAGGTAACGGGTTGGGCAGGATAATGATGTGGGTTCTTGAGGAAGCACAATATTTCGGACCATTTATGACATATTTACCTGCACTTAACGTTTGGACAATAAACATGTTAAAAGCTAATTATGATAGCATATCAAAATAATGAAATAACACGTTTATAATTATTATTTTATTAAGTATGTACTTTAAAACAATACATTTTTGCTTAACGGATCTAGCGCGTAATATTATTCCTGAAAAGATACGAAAATGTAACCTTAAATTAACATGATTTCATACAAATAAAAATTATACTGTCGCTTCTCCTATGGAGCTAATTTTAGAAACATACGAATTGGACCTCAATTTTGAATTCACACTAATTAATAGTAGACAACGTAGAGGCGAAAAGCGTCATCACGCCTCTATTCACTAACTCGATATACTACACACGCTAGTAAGGACGTCTCTCGCCTCTGCTGTTAAATATTACCTAAACATGTAACAGTCCAAGTGCTTCTATGGTAAGTATTATATTGAAGTAAAAAAAGAAACTCTAATTACATTTCAGCTTAATATAGATTTATAAGGAAAATTCAAATGATTTATAAGCTAAGTTGAAGTAATAAAAAAATGTGGCGTACATATCCGAGATACATTTAATTGGATATCTGCTATAGTTTGGCAACGGTAATATTTTTACTGATTTAATCAAACGTTGCAAATGATACTTACATATCGATAATATTCTAATTATATGGAAAACATGCGAATAAGTCAACTTCAAAACAAGAAAACTTCTTGTCCACAGCATAATGTGTGAAAATAATAACATGACAAATCACTATACTACATCATAAATAAACCATCAAAAAATTAAAATCGTGACATAAAAACTTCGATTAAAATCGACTAGCAACTATGATAATTTTACTTTACATAAAAAATGATCTAACTTCATTCGTCACACAGAGTCAATTATATTCATCAAACAATACTTCACCATACGATTTTACTAAAATACTTAATCTTGTCTCACTTTTCGTGCAATAAATATTATGATTGGTCTTCGTAAAATCATAGAAGATTTAATTATGTGTAATTTTAATAGTTGTTCGGCTTGTAAAAATGTAAATACGGCGCGAAAGTCTCAATGGTATATTAATACATAAGGATAAACCATATTTTCTGAATACGATGCCAAATCCCATTGGGGTATACAATAGATTGCCATTCATTAAATATTAAAAACTTCGGTACCCGGGTGTTCCGATTTGATTAGCTGACGCTAGCCTCGTATAGATGGCGCAATTGATCGTTACTGTGATTTAGAGACTTGTAGCGCGAAAAGCTTTTTGGCCGATGAAACCGCAAGTAAGGCATAGTAAAAAATTAAAACTAACGGGGTGTGGTTGGCCCCACTGTTAATTTTTCGAGATAAAAAGTAGCTCATATGGTGATATAGGATTAGCTTTATTTGTATACAGAATTTCATTGAAATTCATTCAGCTCTTTCTGTGTATACTTTCTATATCCAAACATGTACACAAAATTAAAAACAACTTAAATGCTTTTGGATTTACATAAACTCGAGGACTTAATATTCAGTATTGTGTGTAATAAACGTTATTCTCAAGTTTTTATTACAATTCGTTTAGAATAGTTGGGTCACATAGTAAAACTTTCAGGCCATTAATACGGTCAAACATGCATACACTTATACTGCTTCATGCAAAAAGAAACTCTCAATTGAATCAGGTTAATCAACTTGACATAAAGGGAAGATCATAGCTTTAGTTTGCAGCTTGTTGCCAGTCGGCATAATACCACTACAAAGGCATTTATGTATTCAACACATTTCAAACGCATGAAATTATTTTTCAATACAAATAAGACATTCGTTGACTCAGAAATTATTAGGTCACGTACTTTTTATTTATTCACAGGTAACTAATCGTATGCTTATTAATTATGGTTATTGATACCTCTGTATTGCAACAACTATCATTGTGCGAATAAAAAAGGAAACCGAAGTGACCATAGAGTTTTCGACAAACTTTACTTGGGCTAGTCAATATACAAGGTGTTGTTCTGCATCCCCACCATGTTTGAAGAGTTCATTGTAATGGGTATACATAATCATCTAATAATACAATGTAAGTCCTACCTCAAACTGGAATCAGAATATTTGATTAAATTACTTTATGTTGATTTAGAATTAACCCCCACGTACATGTCAGAATATGACTCCACGACAACGCGAATAGTTCACACACACACACGGACGGCACAAATTGTTAACAATCGACACGGCTAGTCGCCGCGCGGTCGCGGCGCGCGTCACAGTACTTTGTGTGTGTGTGGTGTGTGGCGCGAAAATCATCGATGCTACACGGGGTTAGTTCGGGGTGATTGCCATTACACGGGTGGATTTATTTTATTTTTAGAAGTGTAATTTTCGGTACTTATTTTTTCGTTGATTCATGTTCTACAAGTGGAGTATACCTTCGTAAATATGGCGTGGATGCAAAACAACACCTTGTATAACGTTGGGTAATTTGTTCGATAAAAAAAAACGGAAATACTTTCTTTTTTAATTAAAACTATATGTTTGTCACAACTATTATAAATATCGCATTATTATAGGTTGTAGTGATCCAAATTGTAATTTATAGATTAGTAAATAAATTGAAGCAATTTTATTTGCATTTATATCGGGAATTAAAGAATTTATATAGATTTTAAATTCGAGTTTTTTTAATCCTTTCTTTCTACCTAACGATTTTATATTTCATATTTTCCTTATCTTCAAAGATTTGCAATTAAAATATATATTATGTATACATATATTTTGAATAATGTGCAAAATGGTCAGTCAGTAATCAATGGTCAGTTATTGGTCAGTCAGTCACACCATCTATATTTTATTAAAGAAAAATATTACGTTACTATTATCCCTCAACAATTAACAATACAGTCGATTCTACCTGATATCATTCTGCAGATCAAATAATATATAGCGAAAATGATTTTCGGCTATTATAATGTATACCGCGGTAAACATTTCCTTATAAGGCGTGGTCGCGTGCGGCGCTTGAACATCGCTAGGCAAAGGTCGCGGCGGTGCAGCGCGGGCGCACCGATACAAGTCAGCGCGCGGCAACTACGCGATACGCGGGATGTAACTTGCACGACTCATTGTATTGTATAAATTTTTGACAATAAGGTATTACGAATGTCATAATTTTTCTTCGTCATATTATTTACATTATATCTTTAAAGCAGTTGAATGTGGATAAAATCAACCACAGGATTGCGATCGAATTAAGATATTGGCATAAGGTGACACTGGCAGTATTACTTTCAAATGTATTGCATGAAGTAAAGTTTGATGTATTCTCTGAACACCCTGTATTTTAGTTATATTTAACGATAATTTACACAAACATTAATCGCGAAGCACTCTGTAATATTCTACAGCTCTTTAGCTTCTACGTACCTCCTACTATTGTCAAAATTTTGCGGTCGTTAATCACGTTACATTTTGATTTATTTCTAAAATAAACGAAACGAGATTTAGCCATCAACATCGATTCGCAATACTATTTGTACTGAATAAGTCATCACATGGAGACATCAACCCATCTTCACAGAGACATCGAGATGTTATCCAACCAGATAACCTATTAATCATTTCAATGATTTCAAGTATTGATTAACATTAATATGTTCCAAAAACGAGAGATTTTGTCCGTTTCTCACAATAGGATACGACGCAACAATTCGTTCTTTGGCCACGGCGCGTCCGGCACTCACCGGTCGGGTGAGACACGCCACTCCCTCCACACGAGCGGAGCATACGAACGCGTCCTCTAGAGACGTCTGCGAGTGCACGGTTAGTACGGGTTGTACTTGGCGCGTTCCTTGGACGTCTTGGTGGGCGCGTCGTCGTCGCGCTGGCGCGCCGCGAACTTGTGCGAGCGGTGCACGCCGGTGGTCTGCACGGAGGCGGCGGCGCTGGCGGCGGCGCCGGCGAGCAGGTCGCTGAGGCCGCCGAGCGCGGACAGCGAGCTGAGGGCGCCGAGCGCGCCGCTCTTGCTGAGCAGCTGCGCCAGCGGGATGGCGGAGGCGAGCGGGCCCGCGCCCGAGCCGCCCGAGCCGCCCGCCGCCGCGCCGCCCGCCGCGCTCGCCCCCGCCGCCCCGCCGGCGCCGCCCGCCCCGCCCGCCCCGCCCGCAGACGAGCTACCCTCCAGATTCGCCTTCTGCAGCTCCACGCTGCGGGATCGGGACAGGACGCTTGTACAGGGTCAGGCGATGACGTGGACCGGTTCGAAGGAACGGGACATAACGACACGGCATTGATTCGAGATCGTCTTCTTATCAAACGTTCAAATTTCTTATTCAAGTATATGGAATTATTACTACTTTTGATCAAGTTTTAGACAATTTGAATGACAAAAATGAGATTGTAATTTTAAAATTACAATGATATATTTGCGTAATGAAACGGTTCACAATACCGACATATACATGGTGCTTTTTGAATTGTTTCATTTGTAGCACATGTATAATAATAAAATTTATTATTGAAAAATCAAAAGACAATTTATGGCAGTAATTTCGTTCTTTAAAGCCAACATAAATTACGTACAATATAAAAAAAATATCGATACAAATATATCGATGCTGTCATCGACGGCAAAATATTATATCAATTAAAATAAAACTAAATGTTGAGTTTTTCAAATTCGTATAGAACAATGCCCATTTATGTGCTAGAAAAGTCTCGAGTCAGACGCCGTTTTTATTTTTTGTAACAATAGACTTCGAATGGTCCATGAGGTTGAAATTGGAGGATAATAACAGGATATCAACTATGTCGATCTTAGAGGTGGGCTTAGGTGTGATTAAAATTGGGCTAGAATGGGCAAATAAATTATCTGTTGGATTTCTGGAGGAAATTTGTGTAAAGGATTTTTAGTTACACACCTGTTATTTTATATATTAATAATATAAGTTATGACTCACCTCATATTGATAAGATACTGAGCTAGCGCCACAGAGTCTGGGTTTCCGGATATGGTAATGGTACGGTCAGTGCTGCCTCCCTCACGCTCCTCGCAATTGGATATTCGTATCATGGCACCGGAGATCTGACGAATTTCAGCGATCTTAGTGCCGCCCTGGAATGTATGGAATAAAATTGTTTAGAATATTCTTCAGTCAAATCAAATGAATAAAAATTTTAAAATTAGGAATGTGTAAGACAGTTGGTTTGTTTAACGGTGTCTGTGCGCTCCTCATAAGGTCAAAATATCCCACGGCGCAGGTCCGATTTTATTGCAAGTCATTTTGAAATTAAAAGTAATTTTAGTCCTATGTAATATGTACGTAATTAAATAATTTACCTTTCCAATGATGCATCCTATAAGCTCGTTAGGGACCGTCATCTCGTGCGACTGCTGGTTGGTTTGCGGCTGGTTGCGCGACTGGTTAGAGGTGCGCAGCTGCGAGCCCGCCAGAGCCGCTAACGCTGTGGGAGTGCACACTTCATCAGTTACTCGGATCAAAAAACGCGGGATGTAAACTTTGGAATTCCATTACTTGTACGTTTTACGACGCCTTAGATTCGCCGCTAAGTGCCGTCCGACCAAACCGCTGCAGTCGCGTGGAAAATATTATAGAGCCCTAATGCATTCCATTTCAATATTTTCCCAGTTTGCATAACCATAAGCACGTAAAGAACGATATCAGTATTTTGATGTGCGGCACAAAACATCTTATGAATAAGGTCAGAACAGACATCAATTTTGGCACATATACACAAGAGACCGTAAGCGAAGGTACTTGTAAACACCACTATCGGTATGCGAAGGAACTCCCGGCACTATGAAAATGGTAGAAGAGGGTTTTAAGGTATGAGTAGTCATGTAATATTATGAGCGAAAAAATCTACGACAGTCACGCCCACATGGCATCTTCAACGATATTCCTTTGCTCTGTTGAATTTAATTTGAAAATCGTGTCTGATTTCATGTAGCTACATTGTTTGTTGTTATATATTATACCAAAAAGTCAATATTTTTACATGGTAAAGTATGACGCATGTAACAGATATATAAAATTGGTTATATTAAAATAGTCATTTAGTAAGTAATATTTTTGTGTAAAAATGTATTCTCACCTGCAGGGTTTAGACCGGCAGCATTAGCAGGTCCCAGACCTCCAAGACCCAAAGCCGCGAGGCCAGCCAGTGGCGACTTTGCCAGACCCCCCATCTATAAAAGCAAAATATATATTTTTATCTTTTTCCAATAAATATTTATTAGAAACCCTGTTTAAATAAACTATGACCCAAAAACTATCCGTCAAAACCTAAAAATTAGTCACCATGCCAAGGGTGCTTAAAATCAAAATTACGGAGGAATTTATATTTTATTATTCAACAGCAATCAAATATAATTGGTTCAATAACTTTAAAACATGTTTCATAAACGTCAACCATTTATATACAGAACTACTAAAGCACAGATAAGCATGTCCCTGCATAACATTTTCAGAACCCAGCAAGGTATAGTGTCCTTAACATTTGTCAATTCACAATAATCATAACACAACAAACAAGACCTTATTACACAAAATATGCAAATATTATAACATATATAGCTCCAGCTGCTTGTTTTTCTTCTCTGACATGGCCGGGACATAAGGATCGCTGGATAGGGTAACCTGGGTAGAAATTAGATTTAGACAACCGTCATTGTTAAACTAAGAAAATTCGCAAATATTGTTGCAACCTTCAGAACCGGAACTCTAGGAGCAGTAAAATTGTTGGTATTGTAAGAATTGAAATGAAGCGTATCTACACAAGGGTAATAGCTAACAAGTCCGGATTTTTTTGCGAATTTGCCTAGTATATTTTCTAATAAAAAAAAAACCACATTGTGAGTTTTGAGTGGTGCTGCCCTGAGTAAAATGCACCTTAATAAATACATAGATAGGCAATTTTCAACTTAATGTTACATACAAAAAGTAATGTATTAAGTTAAGCCATGCGCTTCCATGGTTAATAATAATATGAAACTTTTAAGAATAAAGAACAAAACAAAATAATAAATAAAAATAAACGACGGAAGAGGCAAGGCAAAGGCAAAATAAGGAAAGGTGCAGATGGGAAATATTCGATAACTTTTGCATAATTGATACGCGTGTGAGCTTCGTAAGCATATAATAGCTCGTTTCTCGGCAATGCCAGAAAACAAACAGATAAAGCTTTTAATGTGGATATTTTATATCTAAACATATTTTAATAATTTATGTGATTAAACGTGACATTATACTAATTACTAAAGCTATTGTTTGGAGTATTGTGCATAATGCTACTACTGTATCCGACATACTACTTATGTACGGGGAAATCATGCAAATAAAAAATATTGTCTATCAATGAGTCGTAAGCGCAGGGTATAAACAATGCAATATTCATTCCTTAGTAAATTAAAAATACTAGATATCTATTATTTACAAGATTAATTACCGCTACGGGGTTCGACACCACACATAGAAACCGAAAGGAAACTGGGGCAGCACCAATCATATTACCACTCTTTACGCCACGCAACCTCATATAAGGAATATAGGAAAACAAGGCATTTCAATGTGAACGACTTGGGAAAATAAATGGCGACTACAGACATTTTCTAATAATAATCATAGAAAAAACAAATATAATATCAATAGCATGAAGACTGGTAGGCGTTGCAATTTATATTCTATGAAATAAATATTCTTGACATTAAAAATGTTACGATAAACTTCCTTTAATATTGGAAATGTTAAATTCTTAAAAAAAAAAAAATATACTAGATACGCGGCACACATACAAGTTGTCTAAAAATTCGGTCTTTATTGTGAACTTATCAGCAATAACGATAACTGCTTGTCGATAAATATAAAAAACGATATAAATATCGGCAATCGATAAAATACATTTAAAAATACTTATCGATCTTTAAAATACTGCGAGTTTCGTGTCATAAATATCGATACAGTCTGCGTTAAAAATGAACTGATGCAATGCAATGAGTTTAAATAATTATCGATAAAGTTAAGGATGCGTTCAGACAAATAAATAAACTCTCGATTATAATTATGTACTATTAATTTGTTCCTATTTTCGAAGCTGGTGCTAACTATAAATACCTACTCAAATTAATAGACTTATTTTAGTTATCATTTAGTTACGATTGACTAAAATATTCTTTAAATAAAAAAATAAAATAACCGTTAATATTGACTACTACGCGTTGCTCGCGGCTTCGCTCGGGTGAAAAGCCTTTTCCTTTATAAAATTCACTAAATCACGTAATCCATGACGCTATCGGGACGATGGTAGCGCTATTAAAAAAAAAAACAGACTAAAAATTCAATTATTTCCTACGGGGGCAAATTACCCTGATAAAATATTTTATCCGGGTAATTTCTTCCCTATATGTCAATAAAATGATTAGAACTATCAGTGTGCCAAATTTCATCCAAATCCAGGCAGTTGTTTCTGCGTTTTTTTCTAACATGCAAATATTTTCGCAAACGTTTGTATTTATATTATTAAAAAATTAAATAAAAATGTTAGATAAGATGAGATTATATTAATATTTTTATAGTTATTATATTCTGATTCTTTAATATATATATGGAACTACAAAGGCGTATAAAGTCTGCCAACACCAACTAGGCAAGCATGGTGGACTAAAGCCTAAGAACCTCACAGTAGTAGAGAGGACATATGCTAGGCGTATATGATGCAGGGCTAATGATATCTAATATATAAAATTCTCGTGTCACAATGTTTGTCTCCGTACTCCTCCGAAACGGCTTTACCGATTTTAACCAAATTTTGCATGCATATTCAGTAGGTCTGAGAATCGGCTAACATCTATTTTTCATACCCCTAAGTGTTAAGGGTTGTCCACCCTTAACATTTTTTTTATAATTCTATACAAATTTTTATTTTTTTTATTATGTCGCATTAAAAATACATTCAACCCTAAATTTATACCCTTTTATCACCAACCCCTATTTTTTGTAAAAAAAAATGTTAAGGGTAAAACAAAGTCCCCCGCTGCATCTGTCTGCCTGAACGTGTTAAACTCAAAAACTACCCAACGTATTAAAATGAAATTTGGTATGGAGACAGTTTGAGACCCTGGGAAGAACATAGGCTCCCGGAAACTACTACTTTTATAACGGAAAACTTTAGCCTGAAAAACTTTATAACGCGGGCGGAGCCACGGGCAAAAGCTAGTTATTATTATAATATAATAAATACTAAAATAAATTATTATTATTTTAAAATAAATTCAATTGCATTTTATTCGTTATAAATGGTTTGTGAAAAAGTCTGAATATTTGTTAGAATTAAACTTAAAAATAGCTGAACGGATTTGAATGAAATTTGAAACACGCGTCCTGTCCCCAATTACTTCTTAGGCTTAATTTTTATTCACAAAATTTACTCCAATAGTTCAATTATTGTATTCTAGTTTTTTGGTTAAATAGATGGCGCTGGGTTAGTGAAGATTATACTAAGGACCGATCCAGTGATTGTGTTTTGTACCAAGTAGAGCTTCTAACGCGGGCGAAGCCGCGACCTACATCTAGTACATTACAACAAAAATAATATTATGTAGAACAACTTTCGTGGCGAATACAGATATGCGCAACGTGTTCCATACTATTTAGGTCTGCTGATGGCTCACGATTGAGGCTTGGATCAGTCCCCATACTCCGCGATATTCTCGCTCAAAAATTGGTGAAGCACCTCTTCGTGGCTGAGATTAGCTATACTTCATCAGTTGGTTCAAACAAATTTATGGGTACTGATTTAAATTTTTTTACTGAAATTTATTCGAATATTGCAATGAAGTGTTTTTTTGTATGTTTTATATTTCGATAAAGTAACTGACACATAGATTTAGCCAATATAATTGTTATGAAATTCCACCGCCTGCCAGCCGGTCGCAGGCGTGAGGGAGTGTGGAGGTGTGGAGGTGTGGAGGGGGTGGTGTGGGCGAGGTCGGCGGCGCGAGCGACTCACGAGGTGGTGGTCGTGCAGCGGCGGCGGCAGCGCGCCCACGAGCGGCGGCAGCGCGCCCACGAGCGGCGGCTTCACCTCCACCACCGGGAACACGGGCGCGCACACCGCCTGCCACACAGCGCCCACCCTAGCTCTCATACCTACTGCAACCTCCGAGCCTCTGCTGCTCTAGCGGCGACCAGAGAATGCTTTTTTCTCATTTTTTTGCTCTTTTTATATGACTTATTTTTATACCCACTACATAAAATAATTATTCTCGAAACTGAAGCTGTTTTGCGCAGCGATCCTTAGCAAAACTCAATAAAAAAAAGGAATACGCAATTGCCGTACCCAGAATCATCACCACGGCATTTTATGTAGCGTCGGCTGTGCAAGAGTGAAGAGAGTGACTACCCTTATTTGCACTGAATATCTTTTTGTACCACATTTTTTTATCACGACGACTAACCAATGATTTTTGGTATTATATAAAAGTAGATATGAAGGATCAAAATTGTCCCAATTGGTATGTTTCCATAATTGTACGCATTGTTACGCTTAAATGTTAAATATTGTCTTTTTGTTCGTACTGATTTAAAAAGGGTGTAAGACAATATATCAATACTGTGAAATATAAAAGAATGTGTATGTGTGCGAGTGGAATGCTTTTTCAATATCATAGTGGCTAACGCCCAGCCTTATCAGATTATAATCAGCTATTAATAGTTTCTTAGCCTTGATTGTAGTATAGTTTTCAAGAAATGAATATTTTTTTGTTATAGCATGGTCAAGTAATTGTTCTTGTTATTTAGAGAAGTGAAGCCCAAGAAAAATATCAATCATCATAGGACATTGTATCCCTTGTTGATCTGCACTATTATGCCATCCTATATATTATTTAAAAATATAGACTAATACCAGTACTCCCTGATATGGGTACTGGGTATCTTTTCTCTGCTAGTATTAATCATATTATATTGTAAAACTTACATCTTGCGCTGGCACTGCATAGTTGCCCTGGATAGTGTAAGCTTGTCCTCCTGCAAGGATTACTGGGCCAGCAACGTTTGGCTTTGGTCGGTATGGAATTGTTGCTCCTTTTGGTGGGCTCTGGAATGACACAATTAAAAACATGTATACCTCAAGGTAGTCGGCTTACTGTACTATACATTATGTATTATCTTAAAAGAGTGCATCTTACCTCTAACATGACGCAGCAGATGTGATAAATGCATTGTGTGATCGCATCACAGGTTCCACTGATTGTCACTGCTCGTTCTGTTGAATTTGGAAGCATTTCACTTGCAACCTGCAACAAAAATGAAACCATATTATGTTGAATATGATACAATTTTGCATTGATAACAACCATCGCGACTCATCACTCTAACGACTGAGAAAATTGCATTTGACATCAAAACTATGCCCAGCTTGTTGTATAGCCCTAAAGAGTTTTAATGTTAATAATTTACAACTAATCTAATTGTTTTTTTTGTGTGGGATGTTAACTGCGTCATTAGTTAGGTTGGTCATTACGCTCTTAAACGTGGTGCATATGAGTTATTTTACAAGAGCATTAAGAATATTGTTAAAGTGGTTTGCCGGTAGGAGCAACATGTAATTGGAGTGATTGTGACCTGTATATTGGCTCCGGTGACGTCGCGGATCTCCTTGATCTTGGAGCCGCCCTTGCCGATGAGCGAGCCGCACTGCGAGGCGGGCACGATGAGCCGCAGCGTGATGGGCGCGCGCGACCCGCCGCCGCCGCCCTCGTTGAACTGCGAGCACCACTGCCGCACACATTAACACATCCTTATTACACTGCCATGAAGTTCCATTTGAGGTACAGTACTCATAGTCGGTGTTTTGACACAGACTTACTTCAGTCTGGTCATAAAAAAATATAATAGTAAATATGTATTAGCTTTGATAGTATTAGTATATTATAAGTATCTTACAGTCTTTTGTCTCATTCACACTCACTTTTCTGAGATTTTTAAATATTTGCTATTATTTATTTTTATATTTTATTTGTTCATACCTTTTCCTGATAACAATGAACACATAAAAGAAGATTTATCCGATTTGGTGCATTCATTTGGAAGTTATGCGCATACAAACATTTCAGTGATTCATTTTTATTTATATAGATAAGGAGATCATTTAAAATGTTGGCAAAATAATAAATTTAGTACACTGTAACTGTCTTTTCATCTTAGTATTAATTGTGGAAGTACCTGAGGAAAGTTGAGATAAAATATTGTAAGGCATGAGTTATTACAAACCTCTTCAAACTTCTTGCAAATGAGTGTAAAAGCTTTGAATATTGCACTTGTGTTGCCAGTGACAGTGACAATGCGCTCCGGGCATGATCCATCAGATATATTAATCTTTGCTCCAGACTGAAAGGAATAAACAAAATTGCATTAGAATATACTATTTTACTTCAATATTAAAATAAGCTTTTAAGAATGTGAAATTATAATAAACAATGACCAAGATGCAAACTAATTATTTCTATTAAGTAATGTTCAAAAAACCTGATAACATTGTTAAAGAAAGTAATTACATATTAATTTATCTTCACATTACGCTGATTATGTTTTTGTAACCAGTATCATAATTAATATGACTTAACTTAAAATACTATAAAAATAAAATTATACACATTTTTTACTCACCTCTTCTCTAAATCTCTTGACAATTTCTCCTTTTTTACCAATAATGCTGCCAACTTCCTATAAAAAGCAAATGATTCTTTTTACATCACTGAATAATACAATGCTAACTCTAAATTATGTTTTGGTTATTGGGTAGTGCTTTATATTATGCGACAAGAACAAAAGTAATTAATCCAGTTAGAAAGATTTATAATAGGCACAAAAGATTTCCTGTCTCCCAGCCAAAAATAGTCACCACATCGATTCTTTGCGCTACTCAGATGCATTGGGTCTGTATCAAGACAGTTTTAGAGAAGCAACATCTCACGCAACATCTGGCAACGAGGCATGTTGACTCCTGTAGTATGTGAACAATGCTCTTGTTCAATTCAATATACATATCTAAATACTAAAATTAGATACAAAATGTATTAAATAACTGAATGTATAGCTATTACATTAACAATTCTTTCATCAATAAAGGATATTTTTGTGAAATCAAATTAACTTTCTTATTTACACTATTACATTTTTATATAAGTACATTATGAAAATAAATATAATAGAACAAGTCAAATTTATTTACAATCCGTATCAAAGAGACTAAATACAATGAGGAAGTGCAGTCCAAGTAGACACTTTAAGCATCACACATTATTTCAATTGGAAAAAGGTACAAATCGACAAATTTGATGAATCGGACGAGTGCCAATAGTTGGCCAGGTGCCAAATGTACTTTGTATTGGATTACAGCCAATTAAAAGTACCTACATGTAAAAGCGGGTATAGGTGGATAGCATCAATACATCTCGCATGTCAGGGGATCTAGTCACATCTAGGTGTGCTAAATTAGCTTTGCAGTTGAGCAATGGGAATATAAATAAAATTATTATTTACTGGCATAGTGAGACAGCACAACAGCAGTGAACCAGATAAGTATTGTAGAAAGGTATATATACACATTTGTATGTTTGTGTATGCAAATAATTGAATACATAATTAGAACAGTTGACATATATATATACTTAATTTGTATGTATTACATATATGGAGCCGTAGTTGACAAGTAAAGCGTACACAAGCAACAAACAGGATATTGTGTTAAGCATCCATACAAGTGTGCACCTTAATAAGATTGAAATACCAAAGTCATATTAGATTACCCTATTATGTGTAAACAAAGACAACTCTTTACAAGTGAATGTGTGACATTATATTAGGACTTTTATATTAATCCAATTAAACAAGTAATTTTCTGTTCTAATTTCTGTATTCAATATTGTGTTACTGTATTACAATTGTATATTGTTTTCTTGGCTTCTTTTTATCCAGATATTAGCATTTTTATTAGAGTACAATAAATTTATTTAAATATAAATAATTTGTGCAATGACTTAAGGAATATAGATAGATAGAGAGTGAAACAAATAAATGACAGTAAAATAAATAATAGTTTATCATTATTTGGAATATGTATACCTTATAATATTCTACAGGAATTTAAAAATGTAAGGAAATAGGGTAAGCTATTTACCAAAATTAACAAAATGCAATTTAAAAGGAATAATGAATTAAGAAGAAGGTAAAGTATACACTTTCCCAATTTTATAATAATATAATATAAATTTATAAATTAAACAGTGCCAATGGTAGGAATAAAGTATGTGAAGTGTTTATTCTTACCTTCCCCTGCATAATCAGTCTGATAGTGAGGGTAACTTTGGAGTCTTCATCGTGGAGAGTGGGGGTTTTCTCCAGGTCCATGCTGGAGGATGTGTCCGTCGTGTCGCGCGGAATGTTGGCTGCGTACAGGGCTACGTGTGGGCGGACACAGGGAACACTCCACGCAATCTAATGGCTGGGACTCTGGGGCTCTTGGCACGCACTGCAGGCAGGGTAAGCTGGAAAACAGGCGCACATCTCAGAAGGAATGTTCTCAGGTGTCGAGCGATCTAAAGGTTTGGGACGTGGGCTCTCATCACCTTTTAAAGCTAAGCCAATATGTATTACCCAATATTTATTTACAGTGCCGATTAGAAACAAGCGTAACGGAAGGGCGGCAAATCAGGATCTAGACGCAATTATGTACTGATAGTGTCAGTGTAACCGGATTGTGCGGCTGTAATGCAAGTCGCACGGCTTCGACCGGCGGGACCGTTACTTGAACTCCGGTACCTGTTCGCGGCTCGCGACATAACCTCAGCATCGCGCCTCATGGCTAGCCATCCAGGTTATCGATCCCGCAAAACCCAAACAATATCTCCGTGACGTGAAATCGCGGTATATACCTTACCTCGTTTAGGTTTCCACTGTGCATCAACAACATAACAAATCTTAACACTAATATTATCACCGAGATGTGTATAAAATCACACTTATCACAATTTTCTTTGTCGCTTATATGTACCTAATTAAAAAATTAAAATAAAACCCGACGATGACGCGTCGGTCTGAAGCTTGTGATTGTCATAGACAGAAGAGCCATTTGTTGACTGCAGCGCCTCTATCGGCTACCCGTTTAACTCAATTTGACATTTTTAATAGACTGAAGTTAGTGAGGATGATCATAAACAAAATTAAAGCGGCAAATATAAATCATAATTTTAAATGTATATTGCATACCCAGTTGCCCAATATAACACATTGCGCTATTTATATTTTTCCGTAGTGCGTGTGCGATAGGCAATAGTCTATTGATAACTACTGTAGAAATTATGTATGATGAAATTCGACCAGTTATTTTTTTTAGCGCAGAGAAGTCAGAAAGATCTTAAATTATACCTATAGATATATATTATTGGAATTTCATATTTTTCAATGAACTATATCACCCCTCCCTGAGCAAGTGGCCTTAGTTAAGCAATTTGGTCTAAACTTGGCAGCGCGTGACTTTCGGCAGGAATATGCGAAGATTTACGTACAATTTTATTAAAACATCAAATTCTGGTCGTTTTTTGAAAATTTCAAACAATTAAAATATTCCTTATTAAATCGCCCATTTAAAATTATTGGTTACAAATTAATAGGTGTATACTTTTTGAGGAGATAAGTACACGGAATCAACAAATTTAGTTACATTTTCATTTCATAATAAAATGAAGAAAGCAATATCCACATTATAAAAAAATATAAATACTTATAACAACCAATTTTAAAAATCAAAGTGAAGATAAAATACTTATTGTAGATATATGATATTTATTTTTCTATGATATATTTTATTATAAATTTCGAGTATAGGTACAGCTATCAATATCATGTCTAGCGCGCCGTTTGCAGGGGTTAAGGCCTTTAGATAATATTTTGACAGACCCCTACCCGGTAAATATACATTACAATACACTACAATTTCGGGCAAATTTTGCTAAAAACCTACTTAGTAAACCATATATTTCTCGACCTAGAAAACGAATCTTAGATTTCGCGGTTTACAACCCTACACTAATGGCATCTTTACGGAAGGTAGGTACTTACACATATTTTATTGAAATATTTAGGTAAACAAACATTATTTACTAGTGGTACATAAGTATATATCAATAATTTACTATGAATATTTTACTGTTTTTAAAGTAAGTACAAGTGAATGTTATTATTAATTTGTCCTCATTAAAAGTCCAGGTATTTTCAACGTAGAGCTCCAAAACTGTGACAACAAAAACAATGACATAAAAAGTAAACACCTCGCTGCAGTTAATATAGTCCCCCTGGTAAAATAAAACCCTTTTGTTGTAGGCCCCTACACGTCTATATTAAAGTTGGACGCTCTGTCCCATGCAAATGCGCTCGATTTATTGCTATCCGGTAGAATCCTTCTCGAGGTAATAAATGCATCTACAGAGTACAATAGCGATTTTTATAAGACAGCAGTTTTGAAATTAGATTTCGACACTAATCATGGGTTATGATTTTAGGAGTGTTATAATTTATGTTGGGTGTAATTTTAGGAATCTATGTGAATATGATACGTAGTATTATTTTATTTCATTTTAGATTACGTAGGTATGTTATTTTGCCACAAAAGATTAATTAATTAGGCACCGACTCCAAAATTGGTATCCAATATATACTTGTTACTTATATGAAATTATTTTTTGGTTTTGAGTGGTTTTAGAAGGCGGTTAGTTTTTTGTAATTTTTTTTTTGTGTTAGTAAAAACAAACCGTCTCAATGGCATAGTTGTGTTTTGCTCACGATACGACTATCGCGCTGAGGAGTTACACCTCTGAGTACCACTTAAAAGGGGAAAAGGTGTGATGCTATATACGTGTATGTAAGAAGTAGATTGAAGCAAACCTAACGCAAAAACACAATTAATGTGTTTCGCACGCAGTACGACTATCGCGATGAAATTATACGCCTCTGCCTACCTCTGACACGGGGAAAAGGTGTGATGCTATATATATGTATGTAAGACGTAGATTCAAAGAAACCTAACGTAAAAACACAGCTGATATATTTCGATCATACTACAACTATCGCGCTGTGGTGTTACATCTCTGCCTACCCCTAAAAAGAGGAAAAGGTGTGATGCTATATACATATATGCATGTATGTAAGAAGTAGAGTCAATTAAACCCAACCCAAAAACACAACTGATATGTTTCACACACAGTACGACTATCGCGATGAAATGTTACGCCTCTGCCTACCCCTGACACTCGGAAAAGATGTTATGCTATATGTATAAGTATATAAGAAGTACACTCAACCAAACTCAATGCAAAAACATAACTAAAAACGTCATAGGAAAGCTAAATTCGCGATTTCGTTTTCTTGGACGACATAATTATTCTAGTTTTTTTAGTTTTAAAACCAAACTACTGAAGCTATGTGGAATTTTTTTTTATGGAACCAATCTGGAGAGATATTCTTTCGAATAAAAAAAGAATTTTCGAAATCGGTTCATAAATGAGCGAGTTCTGAGATAACAAACATACAAAAAAAAATCACGTCGAATTGATAACCTCCTCCTTTTTTTTGAAGTCGGTTAATAAAATACGAGTGGACTATAAAAATAATTTTAATTGAAGGCAGAACGAAAATGTGATTCGTTGTAAGGTAGGTTCGTTCGCTGCTTGTAAGGTAGGTAAATATGATAAAAAGGCGTCAAGCGATGGTTGAATGTTATTGGCTGTTATGGAGATGATATTAATTGATTATGCAATAATAGAAGTAGGTACATTTTATAACACTTAATAATTGTATGTAATTCACTTTACGTGGGTGATCTAATTTTATATACCTACATAGGTTTTTTTTGTTGGTTTGTATATAAGTAATAATGTAGATTGGCGTGGTTCCTAAATACCTTTGTATTTCCACATAGAAGGTACACTTAGCCAACCCAAGAGCCTATCACTGTGTTATTATATCAATAAGATTAACAATTTCGCAAAGTGAATAAATTAAATTAATATTTAGCTGGCTTCAGTTAATGGAATAGCTATCCAAATTCTTGCTGCTTGGTGTAGCGTGTAAATATAGTAGAGGGAGAAAACATTCTCGCTCTTAAGTAAAACAATGTTAAAATGCGGCGTGAATAATAACAGTTTCATTTTGCGCTGTTTAATCTATCCGCTTACATCGGGCCCGACTAACAACCTTCTGATTACAGGAATCACGTTAATTGTGGCAAACTATCTGAGAGTTTCTTCGAACTATGTTTATGGACCGTGACTATTTTTCTACAAATCTGGAAGCAAATTGTATTATGGTTTGTATTTCATGAATAGAATTGATATTCATTAGCCAAGTGGTAGAATTTTGTTCTATTTAGAAGAGCAGTGACTAAAATCTTCTTACAAACATTTTCTCGGCGTGAATATTGAACCCGCAGATTCGTTTCAATCTTACTGAGCAGTCCTGCTTGCTGTTTAAATTAATCAATTGGTTTAAAAATGTCAAAGTAATTAATTTTAAGAAATCAAAAGGATTATGATAATTGTACTTCAATATGATATTTTTATGTATCTATGTTCAAGTAATGGTTTGTCTACAATTTTGGTTTCATAAAAGTAAGCACTTCGCAAATGCTTAAAAATGTTGTATTTTATTTTGCCCGGTATTTCCAACACTAATGGACTGCTTCATACCTTGTTTGCACGCCGTAAGATGACAAGCGTGGTGCAGTATACCTAACGAACTTCGCATCGTAGGATCCAACTAAACTTTTATGCACAGCAACTTCTGTTCCCCCAACGAAAATAATTTACTTAACGCTGTATCGATATTTCCTTTGCACGTAAACCTAGTTGTTAGCGGGTGTTCATAACTTTGGTATACAAAAGCACACTGTTGTATATTTAATGTACAACTGTATTATTTTAATTTAGAACTTGATACGAAGCATTGTAATATAAACGTGGAAAGCAATGGATTGCGATTGCGACGTAGTGAGCGTATAATCCCGTGACAGCGGTTAGCGTGGTGGACACCAATTTATTCACAGAGAAAGCTTCCTATGACGTATGACGTCAACGATCTAAAGTATCCGTGTGATATTTACAACGACTTTTGCGGGTTATATTTAAGTAACATCGGCTAATTTTATCGCAATGAGAAATACATGTAAAGTAAATGTATTGTGGTAAAATTTGAGTTAGTATTTTCTATTCTTAATATTACATACATACTTAGGTACAGAACAAACTAGGTATTTAAGGGATTTTGGTAAGATCAACATTTACATTAAACGAGGTTTGTGAAGGAGTTAGAATTGATACGAATAATCCCAAGTCAATGAGTCAGCTTTAAAGGGCTCTACAATATTTGTCTTTTATTGTTTTATGTACGTACCGTGAATGTATATTCTTATATCGTATGCAGATACAAATTTAGGGCTTCTAAATAATAAATGGTCTTTGAGGTAAAGCGACAGTTTGAAGTAAGAATAAAACTAATCTATTAAAAAATTATGTTTTATTTATCGAGTCTAAATAATATATAGGTATAGGTATTTAGGTATATCCTACGCCCATAACGTTTTTTTTTATGAAAAATGGATTTATTAATCAATTAATGTTCTTGAGATTGTTTTCGGAGCAGCCGCGATAGGAAAAAAATTAAAATCGTTTAGCTCCCGTTTCTCCTTTTAGGGGTAAATACAGACGCCAATCTTCAAGTTTTTGTATAAAATTCCTGAAAATCGCCCTTATACATAGTTTAATTTAACCCTCTTAAGACTTATAAAATTTCTTGATATAAACGCAAAGTACCTATTATTCACATAAGTATCATGAATTTTAGGAACGTTAGCTTTCATACTTGAATCTTACCCGGTAGATTCCTTATAAAGTGTAGGCGTTCACTAAGACAGAGTTCCACGGAAATCCATTCCTAAGATAATTAAATGAGGGGGTAGAATCTATGCTACAAAGAATTTCGTAAAATAGAGATATAATAATATGGGAATTTATCATACTCCTCATAATTATATGTTGCTTGTCAGGTTATATCACTTCAATAGATGCTTTAACAATTTTGAAACTGTGATAATAATTCTCACAAACATTAATTATTAAACTGGTTAAAACATTTTTTATATTGCGTATTAACAAGGAAGGAATAGAAATATTATTGGTTATGATAACATTAGCTTAACTATCGTTATTGTAAAGATTAATATAAGTAATAGCTATTTATTGTTTAAATCAGATCTAAAGAGGTCCACTACGGCACATCTTTCGCCAGTTCAAGAATTGGGTATACAATTTCTTTAAAACGCTCATTTTATATTGAAGTAGCATTTAATTTTACCGGTTTTATGATTTCAGTGGACTTGATCACCATAGATCCTGATTTCCCAAACCAAAATTAGGAGACATATAACTTCTCCTGCAATATTGTGCTCTACGTCGATAAAATATGAGAACGTGCAGGTGCTAGTTAGGCGGTGCATTGCATTGTATCCACCGAAGTCAGTGGGCCCCTCAGACCCTGGCCAGTGCCTTTTGTAAGTCACTGTAGGTAACTGATTCTTGGGTTTCTTTTTTGCACCTAAACCCATGGTTACCAAGCGATACTACTACGCTAAAGCTAGTGATCTATATACCTAAATACTTAAAAGCCAGGAAACCGTGTAAGCTATAGTTTTATCATTTGATAAATAGTTTTAGAACAGAAGATAATATAATATAATTTATTTCACATAACATAATACGTTTATAAAAAAAGATTTCAGTAGGCTCGTTAGTAAGGCAAAAAAAATGAATTTAAGAACTGATTGAAGAGAACTCAAGGAATACAATTAATACGCTTTGCCCGACGTTTGGCCTTGTAAAAGTCCTTTTAAATAGGCTTTCTAAATAGGTGCCTACGCGCTGAAACTTTTTGTCGCTCAAATTTTGTTACTGGGTGGCGACTGGATAATATATATATATTATATATATATTAATATAATATATTATATATAATTTTTTATATATATATATTATATATATATATTATTTGTTATATTAAGTATTACGCGCGCTACAGAAAAAATATTCGCAAAATAGGCCTAAAGAGACGCTGCATCGTGTTACAAGTTTGCGCAATAGAATAAGGTGCAATCGGTTACTATAAGTTTTTTAATTGACTCGTATATTTTTCACAGCTCCATCTAGCCCTTAAGCTTTTATAAATACTATAGCAAAGTGTGTTAGTAAATATTAATATACTTACATGTTACGAAAGTGATTTATATCCTGTATGCCGGGATCAGAAGCTATTAATTTTCCCCTTTACGAATCTGAAACAAAGAAAATCTAATCAATGTCTTAGTGGAAATATTCTTGCTGAATAATTGACATAATATTATCGGTAAATAGCTTTCTTTTCATAGGACTGATTCCTATTTTGTAAAATTGTGCTGGTAATTTGGAAGTCCTTTCATACTTTGGGATCCAATTAGGAAGGATCAAGTCCTTTCATATTATGTTAATATTATAATTTATTATAGATATTTCAGGTACAGGTTAAAATCCTTATTGGTTTTTTCCTCTTTTTATATCTTAGCAAATAAACCGCTAAATAAGTCAGTTATGAAGGGATCATTTAGGGAAACATAATAATATTAAATTTCTTTTATGTGCAATAGAAGAAAGTGTAATAAGTAATTAATAAAATATTTTTCTACAATCCTTATAAATAGCAATAAATTAATTATCTGTTTATAGGAAAAATCTTAAAAACTTTTATAATTTTTAATTAAAGTAAACTGATAGGACAGGGAAAGCAAACAGTCTGGAGACGGGAAGTTACAATAGGCGTCATTTTACAGCAGGTCCTGAAACCAATTAAAGTTAATAATCCCTGTGAAATAAAACGGTCGCGTTCAAATGAAGTCTTCAGATTTTGTTATTTTATCTCATCTGTTCATATTATAATATTATAAACGATGTGTTTTCGGTTACTGAGAATAGATTTACAAATTCTTAGCGGCGGTTAGTGTTATAAATGTTATAATTTTCATTAAAGATTCTTGTGATATATGCGATTATGTGGAACACAGTGATATTACGTTCTTTCTTTTTGGTAATAATTTATTTGAATTCAAGCACGTATGCTACTTTTACCAGCAATTACCTAATTAGTCGTTTTTCGGGAGTTCGGTGTATCTTTACGGCTCATCACCTGAACAGAGGCAAACTGGGCAACCGCCCGAGACCTCACGCTTACAGGGGCCTCGCGCTGTCTGTCGGAAGACCTTTTTGACGGTCTTACCGACAAAACTGTTAAAGCTGTGGACCTTTTATTTTGCTCTGCCCGAGGCCTCGCATCGTATATTTTTGCTTTCGCCTAGGGCCTCTGGTCGGTTAAGGCCGCCAATACTCATCACAATACCAAGGTTAAAGAGACTAGAGGAATAAGAGAGAGTTATGAGTGCTTCAAAATAAGAGATTCATTTGTCACAAGTATGTACTACAAAAAATTATACCTATTATAATTATGGAGCCAACAAATCTGTAACTTGTGTAATAATTTACAAACGACTGTTATGAAATGAAATTAATTATGGACAGGTGCCGAATACAATCTTACTCACGTAATGTCTGCACTAAACCTGTTGTATTCTCTAACGTATTAAGTAGGTACGTCTGTTAGCTATTCCTATCCCATTGTTTTAGCCACAGGAATTCGTGTGAGCAGTACTGTTGTATTGATATCTCGCATACCAGCCGAATCCACTACGATACAGGCATCAATGAACATTCGGAGGTATGTATATTCATTTTCGTGAAGGTATGTTATCTACATAGATGCCGTATTTATTATACCTAGTCTTGCCATAAATATTGTAATAAAGAAAAAAGAAAATTGTTAACTGCAAATAACATTTATTACTTTTACAGTGTGTCAGTTTAATACATAAATATAAAACAATTAAAAATATAAAAAGCTTATTCGAAGTGGTCTCCATTGGCTGCAATACAGTCCTTTAAACGATGAGGCCAGTTATCAATAGAAGCACGCACTCTTTCCATGGGAAAATTCTTCACTGCCAATCGTATAGATTGTTTTAGGGACTCCAAATTATCATGGCGTTTAGAGCAAGCTGTACTCTCTAAAACTGACCACAAATCATAATCCAGCGGATTAAGATCGGGACTAGACGACGGCCAGTCTTCAGCTCTGATGAAGTCCGAAACGTTCGATTCCAACCAAGACTGCGTGGACCGAGCTTTATGACCCGGCGCCGAGTCTTGCTGGAAGGACCATACTTGGTTATTGAACATGGTGATGTTAAGGGGCTTAACTACCTTCTCAAGAATGGTATCTTGATACACTTGTGCCGATGTTTTGATACCTTTTTCACAAAAATATGGCTCAGTCACTCCTTCATAGCTAACACCCCACCAAACCATCACTGAAGTCGGATAATGTCCACGTTGCACTCTGTCGACTAATTGGGAAGCTTCCTTAGAGCTTTGAGCATAAATACGGTCATTTTGTTTGTTAAAATGTTGCTCAATTGTAAAAATTTTCTCATCCGTAAACAAAATTTTTCTGTGACCTCCCTTTGCGTACCGCTTCAGTAGTTGTTTCGATTTTACCACCCTATTCTTCTTTAAATTATCAGTTAAGAAATGGCCAGTGCGTCTCTTATAGGCTGCAAGTCCTAAGTCATCTTTTAAAATACGCGACATGGTTCTAGGTGCTATCTTCATTTCCCGAGATAAAATCTTTTGCTTTCGGACAGGATTTCTTCGAATTCTTTCCCTTACTGCTTTGACCACCTTTTTCGTACGAACACTACGTGGACGGCCAGATCTTTTCTGTCACAAACAGAGGAGGTCTCATTGTACCTATTAATAGCCCGGTACACAAACATTTTACTAATACCAAGTGTATGGAGAGTTTTAAAAATTGCATTTGGCTCCATACCTACTTTGTGTAATGCTATCACAGCGATTCGGTTCTCTTTATCACCCCACACCATTTTAATATCGCAAAATATTTTACAATGTATTGGCGCCAAAATGAGAAAACACAATGAACAATCGTATAAAAATGACAGATTCGAAATTCAAATGTAATATTTTTTTATAATTAAGTGTAACAGTATTTATGGCCAGACTAAGTATTAAGGACATTTTGGCAATATTTTGGTGTGAGAACTTTGCACGTTTAACGTAATTGCTGATCTCATTGTACTATATATTATCCAAAGACTATACTATTCTTCATTTCACCTCTCAATCACGTATATAATTATTAAGTAAAAAATATTTATTTCGTCTTACATTATAAGTAAAATGCAACCGCCTCATTACGCTAGTGGTAGCATATTTGAAATACTCAGCCGTAGAGGTCTGGCGTGTTTTCACATTGTATTAGTAAAAAAAGAGTAGTTACTTGAGTTATCAGAGATCGGTATTCTTGCTGGACATAAAAATTAGTATTATCACATCGCAGAACCGATATAAGTTCATCGAATTGTAACTAGTTCATCACGTCTGCCTACCCCCCAGAGAGATAAACGTGGGCTGACTTACTTTATCCCATTTGTTAGCAACAATGTAAGGATATTCGTTCCGGTAACTGCGTATCTTAATTAATTCCTAGAGGTATGAATGGAGTGAACCTGCACTATAACCTTTCATCTGCCAGGGACAATGCAGGCCTTACAAGAGGGTGAATAACTCTATCTCTACTGCGGCGCTATGCGTGCTTCTAGCAATTTACCATACAATCACCTGTCTCTTTTATTTTTATTGTGGCGCTGTTGGTAAGCCTTTTTATGTTCGAATTATAAAGAGGTAATAGTTTTAGATTCATATTAAAATTAAGTAGGACCATGTTAAGGATTTTAGGCGGATTTATATGTTTACTTAGAGTCCGCTAAGGCTGTGAAAATGGTGTGATCTTGGGTTAGAGACTAAGGTCAACCGAAAAATATATGAAAATCACACCACATTTTAGCCAAATCCATTTACAAGACTGCTTTTATTTCCAACAAATATTCAAACATCTTTAAAAACTTTCGCATTTATAATATTAGAAAGATTTTCTTACGAGATAAAATAAACTGAAGATGAGCACTGCTCTATATTGATAACTGTACCGAAGGCAAGACATAACTCCCAAATCGGGTGTCATTCACAAATATAAATTGATGGATGGATTCCCGGGAAAGTTAAATGAAAAAGTACTAAATAATAAAGTAACGAAATATCATCTTCATTCGTAGATGGTTTCAGGAAGTTATGTAAGTTGTCTATCTTTCTTCTAATATAATCTACATAATGTGTTTGAATGATTATGGAATAAATCTTAAATATAATACACTATTTATAAGGTATTAATATCTGTGTAATGTGTTAGTTGTATTTGTTTTTGAAGTAAATGTAATAGATTTTTATTTGTTACAGCTGGATGTTTTATGTATAAAAATGAGTTGGTAGGTTCTCATATCCTTTTTTATGTCAGATCTAAATAGATGTTAGCCTGTTTTGTACAGTAAAGTATTATATTTGGATTAACTGCGTCTTAATCAATCTTTGTGAATTTATCGTTCGCTTTAACGGTGAAGGAAAACATCGTGAGGAAACCTGCACATCTGAGAAGTTCTCTATAGGAATTTCGAAGGTGTGTGAAGTCTACCAATCCGCACTAGGCCAGCGTGGTGGACTAAGGCCTAATCCCTCTCAGTAGTAGAGGAGGCCCGTGCTCAGCAGTGGGCGAGTATATAATACAGGGCTGATATTATAACTCCGTTTTAAATATGAACGACTTATTAATTTGTAGATTGGTACATTTTGGCATAATCTTGTCTATTATAATATATAGTGTATAAGTTTATGAAGACGTTTGAGTATTTGTGAGCAGTAAGCGCATAACCCGTTAAAATGATTTGATATTAATAATTTAATTGACTAGTACACAGGTGTCTATCTGGCCTGATGTAGTAATTTTGTATTCATAAAAAGTGAACATCGGGACCTGCATTCGAAAAAGAACCATCACGTGGTCGGGGTCGCGAGAAATGGTTGGATGCTAAATAAATTCCACATAAGATAATTATACTACCTAGAAGGTTAATATATAATTATATTCACGTAAAATGTACTTAAATAATATTATAAATAACTGAATTATTAAAATTATGGTCAACAAAGTAGGAAATCTCATTTCAGAAAAGATGTATAAAATTCAAATAACTTTTCAGCCTTGTTTCACCAACGTTTCAAGTAAAAAGCTGGAACAAGTTACCTTGTAATACGAGAACAAAGTTAATATAATATGAAACGTGTCGCATTGCGTGTTGAGCGAGCGTGAAGAAAGATATAAATTATTCTATTTGTCTTTATAACTGCTAAATAATTTTTCGGGGCACAATTAAATCATTATTAAAAGTAAGGATTAATTTAGGCCTATATTTGCTGCTTAACAACATTCTGTCTCTAGCTTGTGATATACACTAAATTCGTTATAGCATTTCAAAGTGTTTGTTTACTGTTAATTATTCAAACAAGTTGACGCACGACGAAGAAAAACAGCTTTGTGCAAAATATACAAAACTCGTGGAACTCATTCCGTTTTGGAAATACGCAATTCATGGCTCAGGTCACTTATGTTCAGTGAAAGCAATTATGCCGTAGAGAAAGTACGTATATTATTTATTGCGTGCCCGCTGGACCATAACGCGCAAAGCCGTTGTAGAGTAGCGTTCAACAATATTGGAATAGTTTGTTTGTATTTACCTTTCGACAGCCGGTGTACCTACAGAATATATACCCTGTTTCGTTTTCAGGCGTCAATTGCGTGCTACTGTATTAATACGTGCACTATATTGCTTCCTCATATTGAATTCCTGTAAGCCCACGTTACGTTTACCGATGAATTTTTTTTAGATATCACTCAATTCTAAATTCAAAATATCCGTGTTTTTATTATTTTCTTTGCTCTCTGTACATATACACTAGTAGTTAAAATAGTGTGTTCTAAACTAACACATTTCTGCGGATATAAAAACGCAAATAACAGGATTAATTACGATACAAAGTTGTCTGTAAACGGTATATCTCAAGTTTCACGGTACAATTGTTTCGCCTAAACAGAGTTATAATTAGACACGTGGAGTATATAGGCGAGTGCGAATGTGGCATGCGCCAGCTAATCACAATGCAAGCAAAACAAGACAACATTATACGTTCCCTAATTATGTTTGCAGCAGTTTTCCAACACAGTACCAGCTCGCAAGTTTTAATTGCTTCGTGTGACTTGTGCGCCCGTCATTCACGGTGTCTGAATCCCGCCGTCTCATAAAAGAACTTACTCTTGTAAAAGAGATGCAACGTAAAGTTTGTGTTCCCCTTGCAAAAATTCACAACGACTAACGACAACGTCTTTTCAATCGGAATGCCTTGGCGTACACGGAGAAGCGTTTTAGATAGAAATAAAAAAAAAACCGTTTTACAGCTTGCTTACATTTGTGCAAGTGAACTATGGAGTATTAGCTTGGAACTGATTACTAAGAGATTTTTGACACAGTGTTCGATGAGGTATTTTCAATTTATTTTAATGTAACCTATTATTGTTTATAAACTTTTTATATTCAACATATAATATAAGCCTTGAGTTAGTAATTAAGAAATATGCGGGGAAGTTATGAACAATGATTTCATGAAATATCACATATCACAATATATTGCGCTATTCATAGATTAATAAAAAATATATTGTCTAATAGAAAGAATAGAAATCATTCAGTGATTGGCTCACCCGATAACTTAAATAAAAGGAAATACCATCGCGGGAAGCATTTCTTACATAACCGTCCATGCTTTTGACCAGAATTAAAGTTTTTTCAGTAAGCGGATGTGGCAGCAATTGTTGTACGCTCTTGTCCTAAACGGTACAATGATCAGGGAAAAAAAGCAGCAAATCAATAAAAAATAATCAATAAAATATCGTACAAACTACCATGACTCGATAACGATAAAGTTACACTAGATATTTCAAGTTTGTCTTAAAAGTCAAATGTTTAAGTTTAATTTCTGAGTTTTCGCAGCGAAAGTTTCAATTACCAATATATTTATAACTTAATTTAGAGCAATAGACAAGTTTTCCAATGACAGAGTGTTGTTCAATTTTCAGCGTTTTCAATGGGGAGAGCTAACGTAGAGTATATTCTCCGTGACGCAAGGAACACTTAGCTATCCCTTAGCTGGTTAGCTACTTAGCTGGTTTTTCACGTGCTATCATTTGGTCGTTAGATTACAAGTTTTATATACTACTGGCCACATTAATTTAAAATTTCAGAGGAGCATACTCGGACTTTTTTTTTTTATTATTACCTTAGTATGCAAAGAAGCGTGCGTTCCGCTTGATGTTAAGCAGTATCCGTCGCCCATGGTCTAAAGCGATACCGGAGGCACAGCCAAGCCGGTTTGTATAAAATAATATATTGTATTTTTCACAAATTGTAATTATTACTGCCTCTGTGCTAGGTTATATTACAGTATGACTGCAGCGCTGAAGTCTCAGGCTCGACCCTGGGGCGGGCAAAACTATATTGTGTTTTTTGTTAATATCAGCTCAGAGTTTAGAATTTGTATTCGATATGGCGATATGCTCGCCCTCTATCACATCATACTATGACAGAATACGCACGGCAAAAAGTGCGTGCACCAGTTGCGCCCACGCTAACCTGTTCGCCATTTCGCCCATACTTTGCTTTACATGCTTATGATAAAAAGCGTGGGTTTGTTTGGTGTGTGTGTCATTAACACTTTTTCGACGTGCATACATATATCGTGTAATCTAGCTTAGGTTGCGTTACAGTAGGTTTCTGTCCGCGCTGGGGATTGAGAATGTCCCGTGTAGAAAGGCCGCTGCGTTCTGTCATCAGTTGCGATCCCACACGAGACATCGGACTTAGGATTTGTCGTGTTCTGTTTATATATTTTTGTATTGTATGTGAGATATATTTGGTAAAAAATGTTAACATTGAATAATTTACTAATATATTACAACACTAATCTGTAATTCAAGAAGCGTACATTTTCCGTATAAGTTTCTTACAGAACACTTTTTTTGGGAATATGCAAGTACATCTCCTAAGAGTATCAAATGGCAGCGGACATTGGTAGTGACTGCGCAAATGATAGCTTGCTCCAGTAACACTTGAATCGTGTTTTTAAAATGGCCATTAAGCCGTATATACTTTATCAATGTGCGCTCGCAGTTTCATTTGCTCGAAAATCTTTTCACGAAGGAAAATTAAAAAGAAATGGAATATTGCCTTTGTTACTCAGTGGCAGTGTATTATTTATGAACTTACCTACAAACTTTTCTCTATTTTTTTAGTGTAAAATATGTTTAAACAATTTCAAAAGTGTTAAGATATGAAAGACTCTTAAGGAATCCTCAATACAAAAATATTTAGGAGTAGTTTTGCTCGCGGCCTCGCCCGCGTGTAAGAGATTTCCGGTATAAAATTCCCATTATATATTTTCCCGAGATAGAAAGTCCTTCCCAGGATATCAAACTATCTTCATAAAAAATTGCATCGAAATCAGTTGAGTAGTTTTTCAGTTAATCGCATTAAGACAGGCAGACAGATGCGTTGGGGGACTTCGTTTTATAATATACTTTTTAGAACTTTTTAAGAGGAACAATTCCGTCATACACGATTGTTGCGTAACTTTAACCATTTAGCAGCGTACGCAACGGAAGCTCTCAAAAGAAATAAGTTGTTCCCGTTTTTGCAACATTTTCCATTGATGCTCCGTTCCTATTGGTCACAGCGATATGTTATATAGCCTTCCTCGATAGATGGGCTATCTTGGATGGCCTTGGCTTGATGGCTTGGATTGCATTGGTTGATCTTGAGATTAGCGCGTTCAAATAAACAAACAATCTCTTCAGCTTTGTATTATAATATAGATTACGTGTAAAAAAAATAAAAATGAATACTGAATGCTATGCCAGGAAGTAATTTTTTTTTAGGTAGATAAAAAATCGTTTCCTCTGTGAATATTATGCCCGAAAAACATTCACGCGAGCAGAGGCGGGTGTAAAATATATAAACCTCATTGATCAAACAATTTAGCTCTATTGAAGCGTCTCCTTCAAGTCTAGCTTGAAAATTTTGTACACATATTACGTCTAATATCAAACATAAGGCACGATGTGAGGCAATATTTTGTCACATACCTAGACGTTTCCAGTGAGATTGTAGTGTTTAGACATATTTCCCATGTGGAAGCTCCCTAATATTGCAGAGTGAAGTAATCCGATTAGGCAGGTATCTCGATGCGCTTAGACTGCCTTTACTTAACATGTTGAGGAGTGAGGTGTACCCAGCCAGTAAGTCCTATTGTCTTAGAATGCAATCATGCTTTTAAAGATTATTTGTTTCACAGTATTATGAAATATAATGACAGTATAAGTGACACTAGTTTAATTGTTTATTACAATGATATTGCTTTAGAATGTAGCCCAATATGTATATTATTTTAGACAGCCTCATTATGAAGTCAGAGAGTTATTAATTATTTAAGTTTAATTTACGGGATTATTTATTGCACGGAGGTTAAGTGAATGTGGAGAGCGTGTTTACCGGAGTTGAAAATCCAGTAACATTTAGTCTATATACCACGTTACAGTGGTTTGGTGGTCGTTGACAAGTTTGCAGAACTCCTATCACTTACACTCCCAAGTTTTGAAACTGTGTAATATTAGCTCCGTGTCGTTTGAGAAGAATCCTTGTATGTGAAACTTGAGAGAATTTAATTTTAGTCGAACAACACGAAGGCACGCATGTGCTCCACTTACCTGTGGGTGAGCATCCTTATATGAAATAACCACTTGGTGAGCGAACATGATTTTATTAGATTTTAACCCTACTGACATTATTTACAACGTAAAGTGAAAATAAGCTTGCGTGAACTCAATGTGAGAAAATTACTCAAGAAAAATGACGCTTAATTAAGAAATTTATTTGCGAGGCACGTATTAATTGAAATGATCAACTTTTAAGGTTGAAGATTTACCATAATACAAGGTTTTATAAAGATATATAAATACCCATAGGAAAATTGTAGTAAGGAAATAAATACAATGTAATATTCTTGTATACATAACAGAATACCGATGTAGGCGCGGTAATATAGAGTGTTTAACAATTTCAGAAATTCGATGTAGTACGTAGCACTAGTTATTTGAAAAATACAAGGGTTTGGGGATTTAATACCACTAAAACCCTTTATATAAGAAGCACTGTCGTGGTTTTTATATAGATACCTTTTGCAAAAGTTACAGATTGCGGTCGTTAAAGTGAGTTGTGATCGAAGTTAGGTGATAGAAAAGATATAGAGGCAGTGATATTGCGTGGCTGCAAACTTTACATGCGTTAAAATAATACTCTGGCTGCCTTATACTATTAGAGAATAATTTAATTTTAAAATTAATTTACTAGGATACAGCCGTGGCTTAGTATGTTGCCGAGAGTATAATATATTAATTTTGGCAGCTCCGAGGAAATTCTCAATTGCCCATAGACAAGTTTAATTCCTTCTAAAGCGGAAAAGAAATGGACAGACACCTCTGCTAAAATGAAAAGAGGCCTGATTTACGGCCTGCGTAAAACCCGAGGCCGGATCTTATTAACATTACTTTTTATAACACGGAGGGTGTTAAATTGTAACAATGTAGACTGAAATTTAATTAAAACGCCTAGTTAGGAGGCGTTAACTAGCCCATTAAAATCGTATGCTTTATGATGGAAATGCACTTCCGTCTTGAATTTTCATAATGATCTAGTTAGGATAACACACTTTTTATCAAGAAGAAAAAATACTAAACAAAAGAATGCAAAACTAAGCAAAAACTAAATAATAATATTACGCCATTGCTTTTACGAAAAAAAATATGTAATGATGTTGTGATTTATTAGAGCACTGAACCAATAATAGACATTTAAATAGAAAATAGTGAAAGTGTAGTATCTTTAAAAGATATTTAGTGTAGAATATGAATTTATATAGAATTTCGAAGAAATTGAAACAGAGAGCCGGTATTTGAGCTGAAATCCGTATGGAAAGCCGCGAGCGGCGTTGTGGCTGCCGCTTGGACTTATGTGTCTGTCCAATGTGCCTGCTCAACGTTTGTGTATGACTATAATAAGGTGTGATAATATGTATAAATGTTAATGAAAAATCAATATTATTTACACAAATTTAAGTACAATGAATTGCAGTTCAACATAAAATATAATAATAATTATTATTATACACACATAAAATGATATAATATAACACAATAAAGAATGAATTTCTGTGATGTTTTTACTGTGATAAATTTGTAATTGTAATTAATATTTTCAATTGTAACTATTTTTTTAGTAAGAAATAAAAGGTTTTTTTTTTATTACTTATTACTTACTACTCTGTTGAAATCCTACATACGGTACGATAGGTCTTTTTGTTACGACTCTATAATATACCTACAACACTTTTTTTTTTCATACATTATACTTAATATTTTTATGAGGTGCGTGCAGGAATTGGTTTTAAAAACATTTATATTACTTATAATTGACGCATTGTAGTAATCTTAGGCCATTTCTTTTATTCGAAGTCAATGCTTAATGCTTATGTATTCAGTGAGACATTAAACAAAGTGCGAAGCATTTAATTTATATTTATTTAATTTATTGCTTCGAAAAATGGAAAACGCGGACCATACAAAGAATCGCTCGAATATGCTTAGCTCACTTTTCCACTGATAATAATAAATTTCGACCTTATGAATTCGATAGAGCTGAATTAGCATGCCAGAGATATTTTAGCTGATATCAGCAAGTCGCACATTGTTGTTGCATGATTATTTCAACTTTATTGAAATGGCTTAATGCCAATATCAGGTCAGTTGTAACTTTAACATACAATATGCACAAGATACGTAGGTACATTTATTTTTCTTGGAAAGGTGGTGTTCAGTCAAAACGTGTTTGTGAGTTGTATAAACAATAATAACATATATCATTTTGAGTATAAGAAATCTGAAACTATGTTATAAAAAAAGAAAATATTGAAGGCAAATTTACGTGTATAAACTCCCCAATTGATCCCTCGAGAACCCGACATCATCTGACCGGCTCAATACTGGAGACGTGTCAGTGGATTATAATCTAACCCATCTATAATAATATCGGCCGCTGCGTCCCTCCACGTTCGCCAAATTTATTCTGGCCTGTCTTACTGGGCGTACTCCGGCTGATCTAAATTTATTATTAATTAGGCGGCGGATTAAAACTTAATTTTATATAAACTTTTTCGTAACGTTCCGTTTTATTGTCCATTCTATGATATTAAAAAGTAAATTTAGGGCGGTTATTTAAAAGACTTATGGTTTTGTTTATCAGATTGCATTACATATTTAAAATTAAATCTTTTTTTACGAATTAGCGATTTATATTCTAGGTTCCTGTAGTTGCTTAAACTTGTGCTTGACTTGTTTAATGTAATACTTAAATTGTTTATAGAATATGTCATATTACAATCATATATGTTGAAATCTCTATAAAATGATATGAACATTACAAGTATTCATACACACATGCCAATAGTCGACAACAACGCATATCTATCTCCTAAGTGATCAACATGTCGATTGAATTAGGGTCTTGCCGATGAGCAGGTAATTAACTACTCAACCCAAAAGCCTAATGCGTGAAGTGTGAATTAATGTTGTCGATAAAAGCTTGTAGGCATCGTCGTATTTATGTACAATGTTAACATTCATTATCCAGTCTGTGTAGTTTTATTATCATTACAAATGTTAAAAGTTGTAAAATGTTTTCAGTTACTATTGCAACTTTCTGTACGTTTTATAGTCAGTTTATTGTTGAAATAATTAAATCTCGAAACTGAACTGCTCAGATATAAAAAGAAATTCGTTTTAATGCATCACCGACTTAGTTGGTAAAATGTATTTAGTCCCGCTATGTTAAGGAATGCTTTTAAATCGTGTTTTGCATCAAGCCTATATAAATAGCCTATATAAAATGATTACGAAAAAATAACACTCATAGTGCGTTTCTTAAATTATATTTTATTGATGATATGTAACTGATTCATTATTGTACGAACAGAACAAAAAATTAGAAAAAGTAAGCTTGTAAATATAAGTAAATCAGTAGAAAATAAATCTGGTAAATATTTTTGGATAGTAATTAAGAATGGTAAAAGATTTTTTAAATCTGAATTACACGCAAATTAATTTAATTTTGAAGATTTTTTGCGCGGTGCTCGTTTAAAAGAAAAAAAATATTGTACTTTACGGGCTGCCCAACGCTTCAGTTATTCGACTGGAAAATAATATTATAAATGGAACTCGGATTATGACATATAATTTTAGTAATATCTAATGTCAGTAAGTAGCAATTATATAAAAAGGTTTTAGTAATTTTTTTATTCTCACATGATGTCCAGCAATGAATTGATTAATTCAAAACGAATTATCATTAGAAAACTCTTGTTTATATGTAAATCTCACAAACACAAAAAAATATTTATGTGCGCGGGAACAGACGCAGGCAAATAGATTAAACTAATATTAAACATTTTTTTATCCGCATACGCTTAAAATGTAAATTGTTGAATATAAAGTATATGTGTTATTAAATTATTGATAAATAATATTTGCTAGTTAGATCCATAAAACTTTAAACTAAACTATTTCAGATTCCATTTGGCCTAAGTAAAATATTCAAAAAGGATATAGACAATAAACTATGAAGACAGTGACAGTTAATAGCGAATCGACAAGGGTACGAGTAGGGTCTGGAAACAAGACAGATGTCTCTAGAATAAAAGAAATTGCGAAATAGAAAAGTTTACGATTTCTTAAGTGTTGTTAATACTTATTGTATCATAAGTTTTTAAATGAAATCTGCCTTTTGAGTAGAGGTTTCTTTATGTGTTATGGAAGAATCCAATTAACAGTAAAGAATAAACAAATTCAAATAAGTTAATAATTTGTAAGTAGATAATTTGGCGTTCCGAACATTCACTGTGTTCAACTAAATTAAACTGTCATCCATTCAAACTGATTTCAGTATGGTGTCAATATTAATACTTGTGGTTGTGTACAGAGTGGCGCTCATAATATAAAAACGCGAGTCTAAGTGTAAACCTGGATTTGAATAAAAAATATTAGTCAAATAAATACAATTATTTGTTGTTTAAGTGAATAAATAGGTTATATCAGTGACATTTTGGTTGCTATTTTAGTTCAGATTTTGAACAAATAGTTTATATGGATATTCATGTCTATAGAATAAACATCTATGTTTGTAAGTATGTCAAACAGACTTTGTTCTGATTGGTTCATTTTCGCTATCAAACCGAAGGTAATAATGAGTACCGTCTATTGATATCTACCTTTAGACAATTTTTTTAGGTAGATATTTAATACCTATACAGTATTTGACTTCCATTAATTAATAAGCTAGTTGATACATGAGTAAATCTACCAATATCTATATATGTATAAGAACTAAAATAAATGTGGTAGTTATGTTCATGGATAAAATATTCGTGTATATATTTGTAAATGTTGAATGCACGGTTGAATGCGTTTTTATATTTTGAAGTTTATTTATTCTAAATGTGAATGGGAACCTGGAAGCAATTTTTTATCTCAGATCTTTAAGTATATCGGTAAAGGTCTTTTTCGGGGACGGAACCGCGGGCAATGCTTAGTATAATAAAAAGTCATAGCATTAAGACAGTTATTTATAAAATCTATTTGCAATGAATATTAAAGAGCTAATAAAATAAATTACTCGAACAGCTAATTTTATAGTTTGGTAGAGATGCGCTGTAGCTTCCTATACATAATATCATCTCCTCCAATATTTCCTAAGAGGAAGCAACTAATGTACTGTATTTATATTAATAATATTATGTCCTAAGTGATCATTATCACATTCACTGGTCAATGCTACGCCTGTTAGTCTCGCATCTACATTCTGCAATTTAGATGCTCATAATATGGGATAAATATATTTTTATTGAAGTGTGAAGAAAACATGTTGTCGTATGGCTATAATAAGTATTTTCAATTTATACTGCCAATTAAGTGGATATAATGAACATTATTATAACCTTATTCGAGAGTTCAATTTATAATAATATCAAAGACAAACAAACATAGACGATTTATTTGTCTATGTTATGAAAAAAAACAATGTAAAATGACGGCTTGGAATACCACTTAAAATTTATAGTGACCCATTTACTACTTCTACTTCAAAGAATATAAAAAAATATAATATTTGTCGCATTTGTTGGATATTTTTTTGGTTGATATACGAAAACACAAATTGGATCGTAGTATAAAAGTCAGAAAGGGTAAGAAATGGATAACTGAACCTTAGAGGTAAGAAAGAACAAAAAATACATGTATAAAATCGGAAGCGTTGCTCCTATATTGTATTTTGAGCTTTTCATAATGTAAAACGGGATACGTGGAGAGATGTGAAATTGAGATATAAAAGGCTTTCAACGTCTATTGAAATACATTTACACGGCCTTCCTAAATGAATACTAGGAATGCTTTAGAAATGGATTTATCATGGGAATACGTAGGTTCGTAAGTAGATACTTATGAATATTATTTGCATGGCGAATGTTAATATTATTGAAATAGTTTACAGGAAAGTAAATAATGACACTACTACTTCGAGAAAATTATATTAAACAAGAGGGCCGCGGGCATACCTCGCAATTTATAGTCTGAGGTATGCTTTACTATTAAGGCAGACAAATGTTTCTCTGCCTTAACCACAAGGATCGATACTTCTACCAGAATCATACAGAATCGAACCCGATTGATCTAATACTATGATTCCGCGTTGGTATCAATACTTTTTTTGTTCGTGTTTACCCATGTAATTTAGTTTTTAACGGTATTATTACTCAGGAAATAATAAACATAAGGTTCCGTGCTCTGTGTATAAGTATAATGACAGTTAGTACTATTATAAATCTATAATTTAGTTTGGCTAATACCGCTCCATTATATTCTCTTGAAAAATACTTTAAAGTCATTTTGATTAGGCATATGTACTTAATATTAATGTAAATTGTACCCAGGTGCAAACAAGCTGAACAGTTATAATACGGTTCCGAATTCCACGATTGCCTTTTAGAAACCCTTCGGGGTGAGTAGGGGAAGTGCGGATTCGTTTTCTTATTTCGGTTGATATTTTTATTGTATTCATTGTATAAAGTTTTATTCATTTCATATTCTTTATGGTAATAATTAATATAATAATAATTACTGGTTAGCCTACTTTTGTATGTGATAAAGGCGCTTCATGAGATAAACATTAACTTATAAAATATTCATGTATGTATTGAATAAAGTGCTTTTGTGCTTCGATTCTGTTATTATAATTTATAAGATACATTACTTATTAAAACTAAATGTATTCATTTGAAGTCAGTAATATAGGTCATACAAAAAGAAAACGACAAAATAGTCAGAACAGCGAAACTTTGCCGAGTAGACCACGTTTCTGCACAAAAATAGCAATTCGCGGCGCCTTTTAATCCAGTCTATAGACGATAAATGCTAATTCCACACCAACTTTTGGAACAATCGCAAAAATTTTCCGTGCAACTGGAAAGAAAAGCCATCTTGCAGAAATATATAAGAAAATCTTGGGCTTATAGTTTCTACTTGAACATTCTTTCACCTTTGAGTTTACGTTCACTTCGTTGTACGAAATATTTTCTTTAAGTATTAAATTGAGCATTTACGTTTGCTTTGTTAACTTCACTAAATAGTTCGCAGTTTTAGAATAATTTGATATGTAACAATCAAGTTCTTAAACATTATATTATTACATTTAGTTAATACACAGACTACAGGAATTTATTCTGAAGGATTTACTTCACGACATATAAAAAAAAAGAATCAAACCCTCATCAATTAACTAATTTAATATTAGCCCAGCCACTAATAAAATACATAAAAGGCTAACAAAATTTTATGGCCATATTTACATATTAAATCAATTAAGTAGACTGCATTAATGATGCAAATTGCCAAATAAGCTATCGTTGGCCGCAGAATTGTATCCCGCGGGGCCGCTAAATACATACGTGCCTTCAACGTGCCGATCGTTTTCAATGGCTACCGTGGACCTATTCGCAAATACATTAATCCAACTTAATCCTAGTGATGTCAGGTAAGTTTTATCCACCTCTCATCGCATTTACAACGCCATAAATACCTATGTATAATTCAATGTGCAGATAACTGCGAGCGTGGTGAGTTGTTTATAAATGGTACGTACATTTGGAAATGGCTGATCTTTAAAGCTGGATTCTATTGATTTTAATCATATGCATAGTCGATATTTAGTCTATCTTTTACGAGTTTTAGTTTGATAGTGTCTTTTTTATGTTTTTAAGGGCGTATATTTATTTACACTTGTATAAGTTACCTTGTTGGAAATAAGAACATTTCTAACGCATATTATGAACTGTCTTTGATTTGTTTCTATTATTATAAGCTAAAAATTTACCAAACTAGGATTTAAACGTATAACTGAAGTCAAATAAATAGTGAGAGACCGTTGAGCAAACAGTTAATGTTACCGAACTGTTTTGAACCTCTCGAGAAATTATTCACATTAACTAACTTATTGGCCAGACTCTCAGGATTAGCAAGCTCAAATACGAGACGATCGTGTGTGCGGAAGAAGCTAGTAAAAGATTTTAAGCGTCGCAACATGTATATTGAACTCCGTCAACTTTAAATGTAAGATTAATGCTAAATCAATTTCTCCAAAATTTCAATATAATAAACCAGTTTTTATAAATCATAATTTTTATATTATTATTTGTACGTTGTTACCAAAATGATGCCCCAGTATCTAGGTATCTAAAGATAGTCGATAATTAATGTGCAATCTGTCACTCATGGCATATACCAATGTGGCTATTGCAATGTGCCTCCACACGTGTACAATCCAATGAACAAAACATGTAAGAATTAATAATATCATGATCATTAATAATGCAAATTGACGTATAAGCTATCATTGTTCGCCGAGACCAGAGTAATACCACAAAATAAACGAACGTATAAAATAGGGGTTCATTTTCAATTTAACATTACCCGTCAATTTTCCGATTGAAAGATAATATTCTATGGTTGGAATAAATCGGTTCTTTGTAAAATTATGGTGTGCTATTGTTTTTTAGATAAAATAAGTAAAATTGTATTTTACCAATTAATTTTCGAAATTTCTTTTCTTGCAATTATTTGTCTCATTCACTTATCGATAGTGTATAATCAAATGTTCGATTTCCATGACATGTAATCAATATCTTTTGCGATTCAATTCCAAAACTAAATGGTTGAATGGCGAGAGTACAATAATCTTGGCGAACTATGAGTGCAACTTTTGCACCTCTACCGACTCCAAGGAATACAAGCGTGAGCTTACATTGAATTTAACTGCAATTGCACATTAATTTTATAGAAATAAAATAATAATGCCGTTGCTACAGCGTTGAATTACGAGTAGAAACACAAACTACAGCTGGCCATCGCGAGAACTATTCTTGTGGTTCATACGGGGAGCGGGCCCGAATATTGCTGCTATTAATCAGATTCTACGGAGCAGACGCCGAGGCTAAGAAGAATGGCACACCAAACAATAACATCGCGGCAACCTAACACTTTCACCCACAAATGTTCTGGCAGAGGTATTCGGTATGGATGGCGATATTTTACTTGGAATTATAAATGTTTGCGTAGCGCTGTTAGCCGGATGAAAAATCGCATCATTTAAAAATATCACTATTTGTGTTTAAAGCGTTGAAATAGCCATCCTAAATAACCATTCGCTATAACGATCGGTAATTGGTAACTAAAATAACCTCGTTAAATACTATAACAAAAGTTGTTTGAATTTGGTAACTCCCTAACATAGACTTTTTAATTGAACTAACAGGAGCAGACACATATTGGCTTTGAAGAACCAATTAAAGTTTTCATCAGAATTCGGAAACTAATTTTCAGTAGTTTGACAGAGTCAGCCGCTTGGCCGGCAGGTACTAACTTAGTGACATAGACCACTTGCAAGCTAACATGTTTCCAATGCCATTCGGAACAATAATTTTTAATTAGATCGTGCCAAACTTTATGATTAGGTTTGTGTTTAATTTCCCAGAATGTTGATTGTGTTTTCGTACATTCAATTCTACTTTGTAAAGCTATTACTGAGTATGGACGGGTGTGAGGCATTGTATAATAAATTTATGATTGCCTAATGCTTAAGAAATATTTATTAATAATTTATGTTCATTTTGTAATATTCCAACAATAATTTTGTTATATATATACTTTTAAATTTGACAATGAACACCGGTGGCATTAAAATATTTGATGTGCAGTAAACCTTTAGAGAAGAAAGCTGCTATGAATGTAGAGTTGATGGCATCGTGCTCTAAACTTTTTTGTCTATACACATCTTATTATATACGTATATAAGTTGTAGTGGGTATTACCTAATCTTAAACTTCTGATTGTCATACTCTACTCGTAGACTTCTAAGAAACTTATCTTTAGTTGCTCAGACTCCTGCCGAACATGCTTCAATATTTTAAAGTACGAGAAGTTTCATAAAAAAATATTTATTGCATCGAAAATACCCTTTAATCTACAGTATATTAATTGCCCGTACTTAATCAGTAAAGCTTTCATTACCCGGGCAATTTCGCATTAACTTATCAAGGGACGGATAAAAATGAACGATCTCAATAAAATCGCAAGAAGCCGGCACTAATTAACTTCTTATGATAGGTCAAGCCCACTTCACATTTTGGTTGTTTTGTTTCAATTAAAATTGTACAGCAGTTCGTGTTGAGGCTAACAAATAATTATGAACTTGTTCGTTTGGTGCGATGAGAAAACTTTGTCTCTTGCAACTTGAAATTATTTGTTACATTTATTCGTGACTCGCAATATTGCCCAGTTGTGCATGGCTCATAGGTTCGTTTTAAATAGTTGTTTCGAAATAAATTTTAGTTCTAAATTACGTACAAAAATAAAATTGTTGCTTAGGTGTCGCGACTAATCAGTTTCATTGGATATTTCTGTTTCCAAATATATAAGGGTAGGTACAAAATACACCGAAATTACTTATGCTTATAAGTTTTGGGCTAGTTATTGTGTATTGCGTTAGGAGACCATTATAGAAGTAATAACTTATCAGTTAAGTCGATTAATTTTAACGAAATAAAGAAATGAATATAACACTTCACTCACAAACCAACTACTTATTACATTATCAGACTAAATTTAGTTGTACCTTGTAAATACAAGGTACAACTAAATTTAGTCTGATAATGTACAATACAGTGACCTCACTGCGTGTTCGAATATCTTACATGGGTTTATTTGACAGTAAACAAACTTGCCCCGCGTAGAACATGGCTCTGACACACTCATTACTGAAGCAGATAGTAACATGAAGTTAGATATAGAAGACCGGGATCTAATACAGCATAAGACATCTATAGTACCATCGGTGATTGAAAACGTCAACGCGATACAATATCATAACTGGAACAAGAGGAAACCTTTACAAATCGTATAGAAAGAGACTGGTAATGCGATAGTGGGCAGAACAGATGTAGGGTAGCCATTGTTAGGCATAACGGCCGACACTCACGGAAGCACTTGTCACTGTCACAAGGCAAAGAGGACGCCCGTTCAGATAAATGTTGTTGTATTACCGACATCATGCGGGCTTACAACACTATTTAATGTTGGTAGTCAATAGTCATCCTGGACTATGATGTTAGGACGGTGCCTCTTTATGTGTCAAACTACATTTTCAACATGGTTATGAAATGGGTCATTGCTATTGATTGTATTAATAGTGAAAACGTTCAGAAAACACATTTATCTACTTAGTCTGGCCATAAATACTGTTACACTTAATTATAAAAAAATATTACATTTGAATTTCGAATCTGTCATTTTTATACGATTGTTCATTGTGTTTTCTCATTTTGGCGCCAATACATTGTAAAATATTTTGCGATATTAAAATGGTGTGGGGTGATAAAGAGAACCGAATCGCTGTGATAGCATTACACAAAGTAGGTATGGAGCCAAATGCAATTTTTAAAACTCTCCATACACTTGGTATTAGTAAAATGTTTGTGTACCGGGCTATTAATAGGTACAATGAGACCTCCTCTGTTTGTGACAGAAAAGATCTGGCCGTCCACGTAGTGTTCGTACGAAAAAGGTGGTCAAAGCAGTAAGGGAAAGAATTCGAAGAAATCCTGTCCGAAAGCAAAAGATTTTATCTCGGGAAATGAAGATAGCACCTAGAACCATGTCGCGTATTTTAAAAGATGACTTAGGACTTGCAGCCTATAAGAGACGCACTGGCCATTTCTTAACTGATAATTTAAAGAAGAATAGGGTGGTAAAATCGAAACAACTACTGAAGCGGTACGCAAAGGGAGGTCACAGAAAAATTTTGTTTACGGATGAGAAAATTTTTACAATTGAGCAACATTTTAACAAACAAAATGACCGTATTTATGCTCAAAGCTCTAAGGAAGCTTCCCAATTAGTCGACAGAGTGCAACGTGGACATTATCCGACTTCAGTGATGGTTTGGTGGGGTGTTAGCTATGAAGGAGTGACTGAGCCATATTTTTGTGAAAAAGGTATCAAAACATCGGCACAAGTGTATCAAGATACCATTCTTGAGAAGGTAGTTAAGCCCCTTAACATCACCATGTTCAATAACCAAGTATGGTCCTTCCAGCAAGACTCGGCGCCGGGTCATAAAGCTCGGTCCACGCAGTCTTGGTTGGAATCGAACGTTTCGGACTTCATCAGAGCTGAAGACTGGCCGTCGTCTAGTCCCGATCTTAATCCGCTGGATTATGATTTGTGGTCAGTTTTAGAGAGTACAGCTTGCTCTAAACGCCATGATAATTTGGAGTCCCTAAAACAATCTATACGATTGGCAGTGAAGAATTTTCCCATGGAAAGAGTGCGTGCTTCTATTGATAACTGGCCTCATCGTTTAAAGGACTGTATTGCAGCCAATGGAGACCACTTCGAATAAGCTTTTTATATTTTTAATTGTTTTATATTTATGTATTAAACTGACACACTGTAAAAGTAATAAATGTTATTTGCAGTTAACAATTTTCTTTTTTCTTTATTACAATATTTATGGCAAGACTAGGTAGTAAATGTAAACATTGTATTGTGTTTTAAATATTCAATTATTGTTTTCTGGTTAGGTATACTCACTATATACAGTTATAGCCGTACTTCAAATCACAGTTTAAATAAAGATTCATTACACAAATTAAGCAAACTCTTTATAAACAAATTGTATAATTTAAAACTTTCCAAACAACCATAAAATCCGACAAGATTTATTGATTTTGTTACACAAAGGTTTCGCACCGGGAAACATCTCTCTTGGCCATCATTAAGTACAAAATTAGTGATGCAAATACTTTAAGCGCGGCATATTATTAGCCGCATCCTTTCAAGGGTCTGATAAATAAACATGAAGTGGGGGCAATTGAACCCATGAGCAACCTATTTGATCTGATACCCACTAAATGCTAATATAATTTTCAATACGTTTCTAGCGACTAAATGAAACATCGAATTTTCTTTTTATCAACTCGAGTGCGATTTGATTTGATGTTCCCTAATAAAATTCCTCGTAGCATATTACAAGATGTATTATAAAGGTTGTATTTATATTTTCCTCGAGGAATATTTGTTGGAGTTATTTCTTTCCCGGAATATGCCAGCTGTTGTGGTTTGTTGTGTTTGAATATGAGATTGATATCGGTATTAAAATAATCGTTGATGGCGGAACATAGAACCACTCGGAGCTCGAAGTACTCAATATGTGTGTGGAACTTATGCACTAGAGTGTATGAATCCCGCGTGGGGAGTTATCACGTTAAGTAACTATATTCCAACTTTTCTCTGACTTGAACATTACTTTTGGCCTTTCGGTTTGAGTTGTTGCCGTTAGTATTAATCTACGTCAAAACTATTGTCTTTTATGACGGTTTATATATTGTAAGTATTTTGGTCTTAGTTTAATATTTATATATAGATATATCATAGGGTGAGTGTAGTTTTAAAACAAAATCTTAATATTAAATACACGTATTATGATGTACCTACTATTTTATGCAGCTGGTGGCAACCTAGGAAGTATAGTGTGCCATAAAAATAGGTGAACAAATTCAGAACTGTAAAACTCGTCTACACGTTATCTTCAATCGCAATATTATTTTATCTCCATCTAAAAGATATAGTAATATAGTAAAACTTTAGAAGTTTATTTTAGTGAAGACAAAATGATTGTTGATACGGACACAAAAGTTTAATGCCGATTTGACATTTTAAATTTGTTTAGCTACTTTTGTGGTTAACTGTACATCACATGGTAGTTGATCTCCGCTGGTAACAATATTGTTAAAATAAAAGCTGGTAAGTATGCTGCCAAACTCTTTATAAAATAAATGGGAAGGAAGAGAACATTGTTTTTAACAAAAGATACTTGTTATATCACTCCATGGAAGTCGTTTTGTTCGCATCACTTGGTACAATTTAGTCTGGATTTAAGAGTCACAATAGCTCGTGACAAGCACCCAAAACCATGATTCAAAAAAATCTACTTGCCAATGAACTGCGCTTGGCTTAAAGGTAAAGGATTTTAGTTTTCTAATACCTGATAATTATAATGTCATTTAAACCAGAACACAACAGGGAATACAAATTGCCCCTTGGAAATAAAAATAAGTGAAGGTAGTAAAAGTGGTTTTGTTTTTTCCAAATGTGTTATCGCTACCACCATTGGGAGGGTACGTGGAATAGTTAGGTGGTTGGTTTCACTGGTTTTACGGCCTAATTCCAACACTGGGAAGTATAACATCAACCTTAATGAACTTGTAGATGATAGACCTAACATCTTGGTACCTAAATATAACTAAGGTTAAACGTGATGGCACGTATAACAACCTACCACCTATATTTTTTCTCAAATATTGTTAATATTTCGATTACACATTAAATCTCAAGGAATTAAGCTCTAAATGACAGTAAAAACTGCAACACAATTTTTCATGATAATGTTTTTAACTATTTTCAGAAAATATTATTTAAAATTTATGTGAAATACTTGTGCATGCAAATTTAAACTGGACTCGCTCTTTAGAAATAAAAGTGTCTCTCAAAGTAATATAATACCTTTGTCATTTGATCGCAGCGTCATGAGTTATCCACAAATAAAGAAGCAAACGTCCTGAGTTATTCGTTAATAAAACAATATAAGCTCGTGACTTTTGTCCAATAAAGAAATGCTTTGAATTAAAGGAATGCACGGCGTTCCCCACGGGGGAAACGAATATTTATTTCCACAGCGTAACTGAGGACTCGCAATTATTGGGCAAATGTTTACGGAGCCGAGTGGCCTCTTGCTCTCTGCACTGTGCATGTGCCAAGTACTTTGCCATTATAGAAAAGTACTAGTTGCTTTCTCACGAACTAACTGCTGCAACACAATGAGCCAATAAAGTGAGATTAATAGCAAATAGCTCATATCCTGGTGCGACCGTTGGGGTGTCCGTTATTTATTAAGAATACTCTGTTAAATTACTAAAACGGAGCGCCAAATGGTGCAATTATCGAAGTAGAAAAATAAAGCAAAGTTGACATGTGGAAGAACAGACATAACATGATTTTTAAAGAAATATTTCGAAACATCTTCGGGGTAAACATCTGAAAACCTCTCCTGTGAGCATATAAATCCGGACGTGAAAGATAATCGGGTTGGCGGAACTGATTCGCTCACAAATTGAATAAGAGGCACGGAATATACCCCAGCGAGAGTGAGTGCCGCCGGGATGAGAGGGCGATATCTCGCTTAAACTGTGAAACACCCCACTTATAAGCCATTGCTCTGTACTAATCAAATGTTCAAGTTAGAACTATTGTTTAGATACATTTATGAAATTAATGGTGCGGTTAAATTTGATGAAACTTATGCATTTCAGTAATTACGAACAGATAATATTGTAAAACCATAGTATAACTGAAATTGCGGACATGACATGTATAATCTATATTATAGTATTAGGTAAGTGGTTATAAATCTACTTTTATGTTGTTGGTTTGACAGTGTTCAGGATTTTTTTCCCTGAAATAACTTGAAACTAAATAAAATCGAAATTTATATAAAAAATTAAGATTAAAGAATAGGTTCATACCGCGTTTTTTTTTAAACGCAATAAAATATTTCATAAGTTATTTTAACTGGCCGATTCAACGTTTCAACTAACAGATTACTACAATCATTTAGAACTAACTTAAATATATTATTTATCATTAAAAATAGAAAAATGTGGAAATTCTATAAGTCTATGCAAACGCAAGATAAACAATTTACAGTCATGTACAACCAAACAAAGCGTAAAAAAATATTACAACAATATAATAGTCTATAGCCGATACAATCAATGTGAGACTTATATTTTTCTCAGTCTCGGCGAGTTTAGCAAAATCCTTCAGAAGTATTTCATTACTTTTATCTAATTTAGTGGAAAATCAAATCTTTCAATGAGATTATCCTGACGTCCGCGATGTCGACGCTTCGATGAGTTCGCGGCTCGACGTCCTGACTTGTAGCTGTTAGTGAACTGCTAAAATTTTATTATCAACTGTGAATAATCGTTCCTTTTAAAAACTTTGTGAATGTGGTTGATATTCTAAGATGAAGTACGTGTTAAAGTATCGTATAAAATAAATATGCATCATTTTGCTTATGGTAGGATATATATTTTTTTATCCGCCCAGATAGCGACTACCGTACACAAGGTGTTAAAATCCGCCATAGTGGTTCCCGTAAGTGTGTCGCGTTCCGGGATCAGCCCGTGTATATTCGGTTTCAGCAGGCCGGTATAATTGTGCCGATTGTCAAGGGGTAATCATCTCTAGTCAATCGACATTCTATTGGACCTCAATCCACTTACCATCATGTGCACAGGGGGTCAAATTGTCGTGACCAAATAAAAATGAAAGAAACATAGAAATAACCTAAAAAAATACCGATTAATTTACAAACATTTTAAAGAGAAAAAACTTTTCCTAGCTGACAATCGAACTCGGGATCTAAATGACTATTCTATATAGTAGGTATATTAAACAGTAGTGTTTTGAAAGATTATTTATAACACTTTTTAAACTTTACCTTTTTCTTTAGACATTACAAATTTACATTCAAGAGCAGTAACTTGATCAGCCGAATTCTTAATATATTATTTATTTCACGAACATGAAACGTTCAGTTCTTTACACGTAAATAATTTTGTGTCTACCGTCATGTTACTTTCCGTCAATTTTCAGTTATGTTGCTGTATGAATATTCAATTGCCTTTTCATTTTACATTGCGATACGTTTTCATGAAACGTAGTCTCGTATAAAACGATGTGCCATGACATTTTATCCTGACACGACAAACGAAAATTTACCTTTGTTAGTGTTACTAATTGAAGCGCCGGTATGAATGAGTTATTTTGCCTCTATGAAGCGGATACCAAAGGTGCCTATACACGTAGAATAACAAAATAATATCAACACGTGCCACGTTGTAATTTCCGCAATTCCTTTCGATAGACTATGGCTGTGTTTCCTTTTTCTTTCCGCTTCAAACAACATTTTGTCTTCCATGTATTAGTGCAGATTTGGCTCAAGCGCGTTCGCATCCAGCAATGCGGCCTATGAGTCGAGATTCATTAATGAAAAAACAAATGCTATTTATTATTATATTCGATACTAGAGAAAAAGAAAATAGAGCACGAAGACCTGAAGTGGCAAAATGATTACCAACCCCAAAAATACGTTTATTTCTTGTAACTTGGCAAGAGAAATTGGCTGGAAAAAGCAAGAAACTTTTTAAATGGTTCAGCCGATGTTTTCATTACTTCGTTACGATTTTCTCGGTGCGACGCCTTTGACATTTCTCATTAACAAAAATACTAACCGGAACCAGTGGTACCTTTGATGGAATCAATTAAAGTTTTCGCGTGAAAATACCAAGCTAATTATAGCGCAGTTGGGCCACGGTCAGCCGCTCGTGGTCTCGACCGACTGAAGACTATGCATTTTTGTCCTTTAAAATCTACTCGCTTGCGTTCGAAAACAGAATTACAGAAAATAAACAGAAATTAACACCAAAATGAAGTCCGTGCTAACTCTAAAAATCATATTTTTAATTAATTAATTCTTTTTAATAATAATCTTCATCACCAAAGGTCGACGAAGAGCTGATTCCATGCCCTGACGTCTTCAGTTTTTCTCAGGGCAATGATAATATAAAATTTCATTATAGTTCTTATGTGATCAAGATCACCAGGTACGTGATAGCCCACGTGGTCTTTCACTGTCTTCTTTCTCTACAACCAGCAGTTTGTCGAAGTTATCTAGCTGTATTTGGGGTGATTCAATGAATAATTATACATAAATAAATAAAAAAGGTACTAGATTTATTTGAAATTAAATCATTGCATTGGAAGACCGTCAATTATCTCTCGCAATTTGTAACTACATCATAAAGTTTAACGGAAATAAACATAGTTTTCTTTGAAAGATATTGTATGATCTTTTACAAAATATGTATGGTATCCAATCAATTTTGTACATTCAATTACATTAAAGGTTCAGAGTAGTAAATTCTTCACATTATACGGGTATAAAAAGCCATGAGAGAAGGGTCCCCTCATAAATATTTTAACAACTGTTACAATATCGGCAAAGTGTAGTCAACAAAGTTTTATATGAATTTATCAAAATATGAAACTTTTCTTAAACCACTATTTTCCCGGCATGCGAATAAAACATTTTCTTATTACAAAGATTTTACGTTACGTTGTTGACATCGCACGCGTGAAGCATTTTGCTGCTACATTTTTATAATTTAGACCACCAAGTAGTGGAATTCCCTGGCGTCTTCTTTGCTCCCTTCCTGTTTGTTATGACGCAGATTCTTGTACGTATTTTTAGGCATATTTGTACATTTTAACTTCAGGTTTTAAGTCTTACGCTTATGTAATAAAAGGTATTATTGGGTGCATGTGTATATTTTAATTATATGTCTGGCCTAATATAATTTTGTGGTAGTGTTTTCCTTTAGCCATGAAATGAGTGATTTTTGAATAAACTAGAGGTTCTATGTAGAAATATATCCTGGGCCTAAAATGATTGTATTTATTAGCTTCATGTTGACAATCAACTGCTTTCTCTGCTCAATAAGTTGCTGCTACTTTTTTGCCTTTTATACAAAAAAATTAAACCCTTTAAACAGGATCATATTACATTTATATTTAATATTAACAGCATTTATAATTACAATTAGATCAATAAAACAATTTGTTTAAAATTTGTTTGCACAACACCTTCCATTTAACATACTTCATTTACGTAATATAGAAAAGTATCGTGCACTTTTCTACGCCGGACTTTAAGCTCGCATGTTTTATCGGAAAAACACCGGATTAATGAAACATGGTGCTGATTATAAATTGTAGTACCGGGGGAAATCTTGCTTAAGTTCCACCCAACAATGGCCACATAAAATATTCCCACTAATATTCTCATTTATATGAACGTTCCAGGCAAGTTTTACTATTCAATATCACGACGTAACTGCTTTATGTTAGTGCACCTATTGCATAGTAAAGTAACATTATTATGATCTTACATAAAATATGTGCCATAAACAGCACGGTGATTTATTTTTAAATTGAAATCTCTGGTAAAGTAAATTTATAAGTTCGTTTTAGGAAACGTTTTACTCGAATATAAATTAATAAAATGATCTTCATAAAATTGTATATTATAACCCTCTGAAATGAAAGACGACTCGAGCTCCGCAATGGGGCGGTATACATATACAAAAATGTAAACATATTAATATTATAAACAAAATATATTACATAATCGGCAATAGTATAACTCACTTTTATATTAAAATACAAAACTTACACACATGTATTTGCTTGGCGAAAAGCTTATGTTACTCTCAACAACGCGTAAATATCAATTACATCGTTATTTTTACGCCAATTAAACCGCGTGCGGGTTATTTGTAGCTAGAGGTTTAAATTGAAATTTTGATTACAAAATATGTCATCCAAAAATGTATTTGAACAATTAAACTTTCCAAATTTAATTCAAATCAACAGCTAGGCACTTTATACAACCAAAAATGTACGATGAAATAACATTATTGTATGTTTTAGGAAATGATTACAAACAAACTAAATTTCATTGTTTTAATCTAATTACGTAACATAATTGGTGCAACATAAAGTATTAGCAGTGTGTTAAATTTGCATTATAGCAACTGGCTGCGAATTTTGTTGCGGAACCCTAATTGTTCACAATATACGGTCAGTTTACATTTGTTTTAGTTATTTATTAAACAAAATTATAAATGCTTGTTTGGTGGCTTGTTAAGTTATTTTAGCGGCAAAGTTACATTGAGGTAAAGTGGGTTTTAGTGTCGCCATGTGCATCCTTGTGGATAAGTTTGACCATAGCAAACTTTCTACTCTGTGCTTTATCGCACATTTTTCGTACGCTTAAGTATAGTGTTTTACTAAAACGTGAATATTATCTAGAAATTAGGTCGGACTTCTTTCAGTGTTTTATTGAGATGAGATTGGTTGTTTCGCTTCAGTTGTGTGATTTTTAACCGTTAATGCAGCCTTCATTGTTTAAAATCCAGTTTAGATGTATAATAATAGTGTTTAGAGCTTTATAATGAACGTGGTTGTTCAGTAAAGAGAATTTCAATGTGAGCGTTTTCAAAAGTGCCAGGAACAATGCTTGAAAAAAGAAAAGGAACCGTAAAATAAGAAATTATTGAGAAAACAGCCGCATAGAAAAGTAATTTAAATTACGAACTTTTCAATTAACTCAGTTTCCTACTTATTTATTTTTAACATAGATAGCAGTCAATTATCAACATAATAATTATATTGTTGTGTAGGTATACACAAACATTATACAGGTATGAATCATTACAAAAACGATTGACCAAATTGTCCGTCATTTCATAACAATAATTTACTAATTCAAAGCAAGTTGACTTCGTGCAATTCGATAGTCCGGCCGGCGAGCTAGCGTTGTGCTTCGAAATAATTGATGTCTTCTCGTTCGAACTGAAATGTACTGGATACCAGCTCAGCCCTGCCAGACTTCTGTTTGGATGATCCGCAATGCCTAAATGTTGCGCCGGGTTACTTTATTTCATAACTTTAGTATTCGTGGTTATTTTGTAAACATTTGTTGAATTTAATCTGCAAGTAATATGGGGCTGTATATGATTTTTTTCCAAAATGATCTGTAGCGATTGTGGATAAATTTTACGAAGTTTATTGATAGAACAACGATCAAGCATTTAATAATAGTAATGTTGCTAGGGAGATTTAAAATTTGGAGTTTCAATAAATGGTCAACTTCACATTTAATTCAGTTCACAAATGGCCTATTTATTTACTTCCATTTAAAGAAACATTTACGTGTTAACATTCTTAGTGCCTCAAGACTGTTGTGTGTGTAGTACATAATACCTATTATAATTGAAATTCAAGAAATAAATGCGAAAGAATACTTCAATATTGTGTCGTTGAAGCATACATAATATATTATAAAGAACACTAAATCTTTTTGTTACATGAACACCTGATAAAAAAGAAATATCTAAATTATATTTCAGTTAGGACCAAACAACGTATTGTTCGTAAATGCTGCGGCACGAAATTCAGACTTCAGACTAAAGAAACTGTGATGTGGGGAGTTTAATCCGTTGGCGAAACACCTGCCTCGCAACGTATAAATAATATTCTGGAACAATCGGCTCGCTGACCTCAACGTAAGCTCTATCCCAGGTCAGTTAACCAAAATTATAATGGCACGTAAAAATCGATTAAGTGACATAGATCACGTGTTTTGATAGAATGGCATGCATTATGTCTTAAAGGTATACTGGCATGATTTTTTATAAAATAATGAACGAGAGAAGCAGGGTGCGCTAATAACAAAGCACTGCCCGGTAACTCTCTGTGTTTGTCACTCCAAGACCTTTAAAGATATTAAGTTTCACAATGTTTATTACTTTAGCTACTTTAAACTGGAACGTAATACTTATTGCACACTGTTTAGCGGCAGAAATAGACAACACGGTAGTGAGTAACTAAATATAATTGTGAGAACCTTACAACATTGCCAATATTTTTTAAAGATGTATGAATAATAACAATAGAAATAAATTATAAAAAGACACATTCCTCAGATTCCATAGTAAGACTGAGGTTTCTAATTGCCATTGAGAGTTTTCAAAACATAAGCCATTAAACAACAAAATCCATTAATAATTTTGACATGATTACCAAACCATCAAACAACACTCACCAATATTCAGCGGCGGAAATAAACTTCCGAGTTCTTGTAACTGAAACAAAAGATGAATGATATAAATTTATTATTCGATAAAATGAATTTTAATACTTCCCTCTTAAATTACGATCCATTGTATTGAATGTCATCAGAGAAAATACAAAGGGACAATATAGAATCAAATTAAAACTAATTGTTGCAATTTGACCCGTCTGTAGTTTAAATAGCGATACGACATCAAATTTATTTTGAACCTGTTTATTTTGTAAAGAGTAAAAAAATAAACTAATAACGTTTTTGAAATATAAATATGATATTTAAAAACGTTATTAGTTTAAAATTCACAGTGCATTGCACTCCGAGAATAAACTGCTATCTTAGCTAATTAATTCTTCTTAATGTGTCGAATCGAGAATCACATTTATCATTAAATCCAGATCCTCACCAGTTTCACTTGTGAAACAGGCCCTTAGGTAACCTTGTAAATATCAAATATTTGACTGTGGATTAACAGAACAAAAATATCTTCCGAGTAACATGATCTAAATCAGTGGATCACTCGGTAGTAAAGTGGTTAATCTAGCTGTCGACGCGATTGTATCTTCGATCGTCGGTCCTAAGTAAACTACTCGATTCTATGACTGTTTGTTCTTCGACCAATAAAGCCGATGGAGATTTCTTTTTTAAATGGCTATTGTATTGTAAGTGGTGTCTTAATTATGAGGTATTTCTTTGTAATATAAAGTCCTCAGAGACGTTACGTTAATGGATGAGATTTGTTTAATGAGGGACTAACGAATTTCACGTATTTTAGATATACGTACGTGTTAAGATTTTGCGCTTAATTATGTTAAATTTAATTTCAATTATAAGCTCTATGACATGGTGGGCAATGAGTGGACTAAGAAATGAGTGTCAATGAGTTCTTTATATTAACTTTGGTTATCTACTATCTCGCGAACAAATACATTAATATAATAATAATCTTTATATATCATTGTATTTAACATTATTACAGTGCGTACTATGTAAGTACTTATATTAATTTAATACAATTAGTTAGTTTTATTAGCAAAATGTAAAAAAAATTTCGCGATATTTTCCAAGTAAATTTAACGCGTTTTAGTCTATTTAAAGAATCGTTTTTCTAAATTACGTAGGTTTGGCCGAGAGTCCATTACTCGGTGCTTGTTACTGCCGGAGACAAATGGCGTGGAGCTAAGACATGGCGCCTTCACTGACCCGTTTGTTAGTATTAACTAACTTTCCTACCTGATCATTTATACCAATGAAAAAACGCTGCATCCTTCCATTGTGTTTAGAGAACTAGGCTCTCTTATTGTTTTCTAAAAGTCATTACGAACTTTGACTAGACTTTACAGACACTGAATTAACGACGTAAAAATAATTTTACTACGAATTCAATTTGCTACTGAATAATATTTGCTCACATGTTGACCTTTCTGTCAAATGGTAATTAACAGTGAAATGTATATTTCAATGATGTTGAATGTAAACGGAACTCATCAGCCACTAGTAATATATCGAAATTAAAACATATTCCCGGTTGTAGGTATTAATTTGTGGGCTCTCCCAGGCGAGGGCGCTCGACGAAAGGTATTACGAAAATTTAATTGAAGTTTTGATTAAGCACTATCGCACATGCCAGTCTGGGTTGATGATGTACACTTATAACACTCGCGGTTTTTATTGTGAACTGTTACGAAGAACCATTTGCCTTCCTACTTTTAAGAACTTAAATATATATCGAACAGTATTGGCCCAACTTTGTAACGCTATTGAAACTTTGTAAACAAATGCTCATTCGCTGCTTCATAAAATTAAAGATGTTTCCTTGAATTTACAGAACCATTGCCTTCCGATATGGAAAGTCCTTACGTTAGAGGCTGTTGGTTGTGAGCAGCGTAGTGAGGCTTAGGCTCTGGAGCTTAAGGTTTAAAATGTATTATTTACGAATCTGGATATTACCTTCTGACTTTTGTGCCATAAACAAATAATGGGAGCAAGGGATTGATGGAAGCGAATGAGTCCACGTCCTAAGCAAACTTTAGCGGGATCTAAACTAGGACCATTGTGTTGTATTCAAAATGTTCAAGCCTCCGAATCGCCGTGGAAATATTGATCCTTAATAGTTTATTCAATATCGAATACCTGGCTGAATATCAACTCACCCGGCAAATTGGGATGTAATTGAGTCGGAGTTTGGAAGGTACGTAATTTAATTTTTCTAATGCAATGAAGTTTAGATTTTTAATTTATAAGAATAAACACAATATTTCAATATACAATTAATATTCTACATATAATAACACTGCATCCTGCAATGCACTAAACTAAGCTCTAAAGTCAATGAAAATAAAGTTCACCTTTCAAAACTGCGAGTGAAAGCACAATAATTCCCATTATTACATTTGAGGTTGACACTAATATCTGGCGCCGCGAACGAGCTCGCGACGGCAAACAAACAACGACACAACTTTAATAAAAGTAAATCGTATTAACACCTAACTTGCTAAGCTCTTTTATTGTCGCCCGCAGTGATGGAAATATGAGGAAATGTTTCATGACACGAAAAACAAATTAAAATGAATATTTTACCGATGTATACTATCAAATTGTTGGGCATTAGACCACCTAGATACCGTCACTAAAAAAACCTAGCAGTTGACACTTATAAATTATAGGTTCACTTAAAAAATAATAATCAGAAAGAATATATTAAATAAAAATATTATAAAACAATCGCTTTTTACGATTTATAACATTATCTGAAGATGATGTAATATTTTGCAACAGATGAAAATGCGTTGAGTCAACTCTATATGTATTGTTGTGGGGAAGGCCAGGTGGAAGAAGATTAGTGCAAGGACTTGATAATTAATCTTGTAAATGATAGTATTGGTAATTAATTAACCTCGAATAATAGATAGTAAACTAATTTTCGCAACTGAACTAATCATTATGGTGTGAGTTTTTAAGCAGTGGAATTGTAAATTTTTAGATTATACAATATTTTTTTTAGCTTTGAAAACCCACGAAACATAAACTATTGCTTGAGACGACGGTAGTCTCAACACTTACCAATTACCGGGTTAAAAATAAGCTCGGCGTACATTAGAAATATTTGGCCAGACATTTTGATTCCAAGCCCACATGAGCACGCAGTTGTAATCTCGAATTTGTTGATTTTCTTGCACTTTTAGTTCATTAAAAATTAAATACAAGAAAAAAAACCTATATAACTACACTCACAACAGGAGTTCTTCATTTTGGCTGGCTGCGGAATTGTGCCAGATTCTTCTTGTGCGACGTAGTAAGTAAATTTCCTTAGACGATCAGGCTCAAATTGCTTGAGCGAAACATAAACACAAAGTTCGGAATAAAATGGCGTATGAACTTAACAGAGGGGCGATAACCTAAAGAACTTAAGTTCTGAAAAGAGAGTTGCGAACAATCTTTCTTTATGAGATGCAAATGTAGTATTCGATGAAGATATTATAATATAATACGGTGGGCGATGCAATGGTCTATAAAATATTATTTTATTTGTGAACAAATATCTTTATAACTGATATTAGCTTATTCGTTTATAACAAAACGATATACGATTACATCTTTAAAATACGGAAGAGTTCATTTTCGGTACAATGAAAGAAAGAAGATATTTGGCAACGTTTCTGGGAAGACACACGCTTAACGGTTTGGTTGTGTAGTTTTTTTTTTCAACTAGGCTGCGGTGCAGTTTACGTTGAAAAGTCGTAATTAACCTGGCTTTCATGATGAATCCCGTGAGTGCTTCGCCTCTTATGGGATTATTGTGATGATGAGTACACTTAGCAGTAATATGCAAGCGTAGCGAAAAAATATTTTTTATTATATTAATAAAAAATCTATTGTAGGGCAAAGGTTTCTCTACTAGCATATTGCATTTTCCTGCTTCGTCTTATCATTTGAAATCATAAAAAGTAGGTACCTACGTAAGTCCATTGATCTTTTTATATAAAATATTGTATAAATAAAATCCTTGTCTTGAAACATCGTGACCTGAATAGAACGTTCCAGAGAATATTTACCAAATCTAAACTACAATTCCGTAACACACTTGCTTACTTCACAAGAACTTTTGTTACATAATATCATTCCCTCAAAAATGTAGCGTTAAAATATTGTTGGTGTAGTTCTAATTTATTACAACATTTTTTTTCATGAACTAACGCAGAACACCCTCGCAGGTGGGCGGCTTAACCGCTCTAATGAAGCCACGGATGCACCCGCACGTTATTAAGGGATTATTCTACCGCCTTTATATGCCATGAATGGCGTGTTTTATTAACTTTATTTTAGAACCGTATTTTGCATAGTAATCTATACAATCACTTTATGCCCACTAACAAGTTCGGATAGTTGTATGAAATATAAAACAGATATATCGCTCTAAAACGTTAGCAGAACTCGTACAAGGACTTTGAAACTTCTATCAGTCAAAATAGTTTTCGATATAGCATCCTATCAAAGATACAAGTAATGAAATGTGTAGCACAGAAATGAAAGGAACTAGAAAGGCTGGATTTAGAGACAATTTACTTTCGGCTCACTCTTGTGCATGTGGACGTTTTTAGGGCAATAAAATCCCGCATAAATAAGTAAATAGTCCCGTAGTATCTCATTTAAATGTTCACCAGGTGTACATTAAGCCCACTGGATACAGCACTGTGGCTTCAACGAAATTGAATTTAAAAAATATTACCAACTCGCGAACCGTTGGCTGCTCTCCAAAAGACAAAACCTACGAAAAGTCTTGTATATTCATTTTAAAGAAATAATAAATACTTACAACAAAGAGTTGTGAGCACAGCTCCTCCTTGTTAGTAGCTGAGCGCACTGAATAATAACCTCACTATTTTTGTGCATTAAATAATATATATATAAGTCATGTACTTCGCTCCAACATTGCGCTCATTTTCCTGGTAATGAAGTGAACCATTCCGTATTTAAAAACAGTGAATACAACAATAAATACTTTACTATTTTAGTGTTGTTGTGAGTGTTAATTAAAATTTATTCATAAATAAAATATTCAACTAAGCTTTTATTTAAAACTCGACTTGGCAGCTTTATAAAAACATATTAATTCATGAGCATATCGATTGGAGCGAAGTTTGATAAAGTTCGTCTTGTTTAAGACGTTACCCTTATTACGTACTGCGACAAATACACCGCGATGGAATTTTGCACTTGTTATTCAAAATCTCTTAACTTAACTCTTGTCACCATAATACAAAATTGTACAAAAGGAGGTTTGACAATAAAAGAGCAAAGTCACAGCTCTTCATTGATAGTTGAATCTGCTGATATTTTGAGAGTAAACAAAACAGCATCACCAACTCGTACAACTTTTTACATTAGCCGTACAACCGGAGTCTATTTGTTTCGTGCCTTCGAACCTGGTTTCGAACTACGGAGCGCAAGTTTGGGGTCTCATTTTAAAACTCCCTCGCCCCGGTTAAATTTTAATCATAAAGAGACAATAGGGATGAAGGTACTCGCGAAACTTTTACCCGCCTGATTTATAGGACTTTTTTCAAGCAACGTGTATTCAATTGCGTGATTCAATTTGCGTTTTTTATCTTCCACTTGTTAAACGTGTTGAATGGATCCCTTTTGATTTTTCTGCTCATTTATTCTGCTAGGTGTTATCTCTGAGCTCTACGTATATTTTTTACTAGCGTAATGAAAAACTAAAGCACGAAGACACCGCATAATTATGATGTCGACAAGACGTCTCGTTGTTCGCCTCGACCGATAAAAACCTTTAATATTCGACTTTAAATTCGATAACAAATTTTTAGAAAGTGCGGTTTTAAACTATCTATATTTGACATTTTCGGAATTTCTATTCAGAACATTGCTACTGTGGATACCTGATACCTGACACCGACTGACACCGCTGACATGTTATAATACTAGATGTCGCTCGCGGCTTCGCTCACACTAAAAGCCTTTCTCGCTATTAAGGTTTTTAAATCATTGTGTTCGATCGCCCCGCCCTTTGTATGAGGCCAGCGTTACTTACTTAAAAATGAGATAAAAGACTTAATATTATTTCCCTCGGGAGTAAGTTACCGTAAAAAGAAGCCCATGTGTTAATATACGACATAGGTTATCTTCAATTCTTTAATCAGTTTATTGCCGTCCACTGCTGGACGTGTGACCCTTCTCCTAAGTGAGAACTGTAGTCCATATTTACGCTTAATTTCATGCATATTCCGTTCAGCGGTATGTGAATTTAACTCTAAAAAACATTGTACGAAACGCAACTTATACTGATTTCTCAAGTTTACGCGAATGTTAGACATTTAAATTAAACTATTTTACGAATTTTATCGCGGTTTTAATATTTTATTTTTCTCCCGACGTTTCGAAGATTTTGCAGCCAGCCAGTCCCCCCCGTGACCATGAAGGCTTAATTTAAACGCAATTAATAAGTTTATAACAGTAGATTTAGTTTTTTATGTTATTAAAGTGCAGGTTTACAGATTTTTCCTTTACATACCTATGCTGTAAGACATTGCTTCTTACAAAATTTCATGATTCTAGGCTAGCGGGATTTGTTAAAACTACAGGTTTTGATTTCCTTGTGAAAAACCAAGTATATTTGTAAAACTATAATTAAAGCGGATTACAAAATAACATGTTGACATCAACTAAAAGATGCATCTCGATAAAATTATATCATAAATTTGATGTGACGTAAGACAGACGGAGGCTAAGATAAAAATTGGCCACTGGAAAATGTCCAACAGCGAGTCGCCGTGAGAGAGCGATATATTTTATATTCAATTTAGGGAAAATGCGACGTAGGCTGCTTTTTAGGATCTTGTGGCTGAAAGGTAAAAACCTTTCGTGACACTTGCGCGGCTGTTTATGTATGTAATAACAGTATTTTTAATATTGTTTTATGTGTTACTAGCTTTTGCTTGCGGCCCTGCTCGCGTAAAACGTTGTTGCGGGATAAAAGTCCCGTCATATATTAATTATCCGGGACAAAGTAGTCATATTCTTCACAGAGTGTAAAATGTATTTTTTGAGTTTATTGCGTTCAGAGAGACGCGACGCAGGACTTTGTTTTATTATATGTAAGAATAATCAGTAAGTTAGTAAATGTTAAACGGTCATTGCTACGACAACTACATTATCCTTAAAAGTATAACTTTTCTTTGGCTTTTCTGGTAAATTTTTGATACAATCGTATGATACATCAAAACGTCATGCCTACCGTAAACTCGACACCTAGAACTTTGAAATACAAAGAAAACACACCAAAAATATACTAAGCTTGTTATACTTAGCCATTAGAAATTGTGGAGTCGCCAATTATAAATATAACGGTGAATTAAACTTATGACAGCCTCCAAACAAAGACTCATTTAGCTACTGGAGTAACTAAACGAAGGATACATTAAAGCAACGTAGAAATATTGTACTTATTCATATTATGCGTCTCGCTAACACTTTGACACAAAATTATATAATCAAATGCTACTAAGACTGCCTCGGTGGCGTAGTTGTATTGCATGTCCGGTACAATAGCGCTCTGAGGTCCTGGGTTCGAATCCCGGGTCGGGCAAAGCTCAGTATCAGCCCGGAGTCTGGAATTTGTGCCCGATATGGCGATAGGCTCGCCCCCTATCACATCATGGGACGGAACATACTTGGCGAAAAGTGGGTGCCTTGGTTGCGCCTCTGCATACCCCTTCGGGGATAAATGCGTGATGTTATGTATGTATGTATGTAAATGCTACTAAGAAACATGATAAGGTACCAACGCGATCCCCTCATTGAGAGAATACTACTCGCACTTGGCCAGTTTTTATTTAATTTAGGCGCAGGCCTCGTTTATACACATTATATTTGAGATATATTATGCTTACTTAACTTGCCCACTTTTGAATTTATTTTATAAATGGAGCTTACATTACCTATTAAAAAGAATTGTTTGAATCGTTAAAAAATGAAAATTGTTTTCCTCGCCCGATACCAGACTCAAAAATTTAATATTCAATTATTCAAGATTTTCAATTTTGAAAGGAGAGATTATAAGATTTCTTGGTCGGTTTGAACGATAATGAGTTTCCGGCATAACAGTTTGCCGGGAGGTGGTTTGCGAGCCATTACTTCACCTGAACAAGGAATCTATTAACGAAATCACCATCGAGTGGGCCTCTGCCCTTTCACCTACCTCACATTTTCACGATTTGCTTTATGTAATTATAATATAATAAGTAACATGATTGTTTGAATTAAAAGCGTTAAAGTTATTATTATCGTCCACTTGTTAATTTTACTTAAAGAATTATTCTTTATTGATAAATGAATACACTCACGTTCTTGTAGTAAAACAAATGAATAAAAAGCATTCACTTATTGTCGTATTTTAACAACCAATAATTACGATTTTTTCTAATGAAATGCTTTATTTGGTCTTTTAGTTTCATGATATTTAGTTCCAAATAAGTACTAATGACACAAACATCTAATATTATCTTGATATAGAAATCGAACCCTCTTGCTCGTGTTTCAAAGCAGAGTATCCGCGTTCTATGTTACGGAGGCTATCAGTACTGTAAATAGACTATACGAAACGAGGAAAAAGATTCATCGAATTAAAAAGTATGATGTGCAAGATTTATCTAAATAACTTGGCATTAAAGTTCACTACGATATAGATATTTTATTGTACAAAATGGCAAAATACGGTGCTTTTTACCTGTTCTCTGGTAGCTTGAGAGTATCTATGCATATTTCGCTAGCAATGCTAAGTCCCATACAATAGGGAGTATATTCTACGAAATTAATGCTATTTATACAGAGCCACAAAGTTAAGTAGGTGCAATATAATAAACAAATAAAATAATATTTTGAATATAATTTCAATAGGCAGGTACCGTCCGAAACTTTTCTTATTAATTTAATAGGAAAGGTACTTCGTAGCGGGGCAATTTAGCGTGAAATGAGTTTATGCAAACTTATTTGGCATAATTGTCGAGAAATATGAGTGAAGGACTGAGGATTTATATTTCTAAATAATTATTCTTGTTTAATTTTCCATTTTCGGCATATAAACTTTGCTCAATTTAATTCGCGGTCAAATTAATTTCTATCATATTCTATGCAAATAAGTTTTGTTCATAAGTTTCTAATGCAGGTAATGGAGTTTTCATTTTTTTATTATCATCATTGTTTTCATAGTTATTTTTTTGTGATAATTGAACAACAATGATTTTGGATCTAAATTAAGATATTTCCAGTGGTTGCTACTGCCTGACGTTAATTATCATTAGGTCAATACAAGGTTATGTAACAAGGGTCCACTTATGGCTAATTATGTTGGTTTCAGAGCAGAAGTCATTTATTGTTTTTTTTTTATATCGCAGCACAATTGCGTAGAATGAATCTTTTATGTCTTAGTAGGCATTAAAACATTTAATAAAATTAAATAATTAACTTTTGTCTGTGTTAAACAACATCAATTATAATTTCATTACGGACGCACTTAATTAATAAAACGTTTCTGAGGGCTTAAACTAGAGTAAAATATTAATATAACAATATACGTTTGGATAGAAAAAAAAAATTATAAACGTTCAAGGGAAGTATGCGTGTAATATGTATAAGTGATTCAGTTTTGGGTAATATTGTTTGCGAAAATAAATCTTATTTCGATTTGTATAACTAACGATGTGTATAATTTTGCTTTATTTTGGTAAATGCAAATTATCAGAGGTGATAAAATTAACAACAAAGTAGAATCATAGTGCTTCTATTGGAACAAATACACACAAACAATTATATTGTTTCGTAGCGCAGGCGTAGAGCGCCTTTGTATAGTGGATTAATCAAGTTTAGGTATCTACGTATCGCTAGTTAAAATATCTATTTGACAGGTATTGCTTTCGGGATGGCAGTCTACAAATATTAACCGGTTTCCGTTACTTATCCCTCGGGAGTCGTACAAATCGATCAAGGATTCCGACTGACCAACTGCTCAGCTAGCGAATAATCTATCATAGTAACTCATTTCCTCACAGTTTTACGACCAGTAGTTGCATCTTTCTTGCCGTAGAAATTGTAATAAGTGTTGTTAGTTCTGCGTGGCACAAACTTATTCACGCTGTAGGCAAAGCTGGCATCGGCTTGGCTTTACTATTTATGCTGTACACAATTATTGTAACCGAGAGTAAATAGACCAACCTATGTCGACGGCGTCCAGACATGAAATTGGATGACGTCGAAAATCACTACCGTCAGACAAAGCTAAATTAACACACAATAAAGGGATAGTATTGAAACGACCGAAATGAATTCAGACGTTGAAGGTGATATTTTCGAATTCGATTTCCGCGCGCCGCATCTCTACTTAGTTTAATGTGTTGCAGGTGTACACTGTATGTGGTTGTGTAATAGTATATCTTCTTAATGCCTAACTCGGTCGCTGATATACAAATGGAGTGTCACGTCAATCATTGGAGAACATCACTGAATTATGTACCGTACGTCGTAGTTGAAGGCTGTATGATATATAGAATTGTAGACATGATCTAAACAGTTGTGTAAATAGTTGCTTGTGTTTGCTTGCGGATCCGTGCGTGTAAATTTTTCACCAGAATAAGAGTTACATAAAAATTATGCATTACTACGAGATAAGAACTAGTTGATATCTCTATGGCAAATCGCAGTTTACTCCTTTTCTTACTTTTATTATAAATGCGAGAGTTTGTGAAAATGTTTGGATGTTTGTTCGCAGAAACAGCTGAATAAATTTGAATGAAATTTGGCATACGGGTAGACCTTTGATCAATTCATAAGCTACATTTATTTCGGTAATATGCTCCCATTGGAAATAATTTATTTTTTAGTACAAATGGCACTCGCGTCTCGTAGGTGCTATGAATCGCTACAGTGTTTCAAATAGTTTTGAAGCGGGTTAGGTTTTTCACACTGGCAAAGCCGAGAACAACAACTAATAAACTATAATATTGAATAACAAAATATGACTGTACGTATTTGCAATCAAAACGTGGGCCACGTATTATCAAAATATTGTTGTCTTCCAAGCTATGACATTAAATTTAAATATAAATATAGCTTACATTAATATTCTGGAAATATAAGTGGCGTATTATTCTTTATGCTACATTCATTCGGAGCAAGCGCGCTCTTTCCTTTTTCCTCTAGGGTGTTTCCGGCAAAAACACGTAAGTGAAATTGAAATATTTATCATGTTATTATGGAAATTGAGTGAACATTAAAAAAGTTGTTAAAGTTCTTTTGAACAAACTTCATTTGATATTTGAGTTGTAAAAAATATTTTATGTGGAAAACACAGTGATTTGTTTTTTGTTGCAATTGAATATTTGCTGAATGTGAAGATAAATTCACCACCTATCACAGTATGGGACGGAAATAAGTCCGGCGAACGAAATTACGGATTCGTCTACCCCTTCAATTAAATCGCATACATGCTTGAAGTAGTATCTACATGCGTAATATTATAACATATATCTACACATTTATAAACTTTTAGAAGTGATTATAAGTTTACCACCGCTTACAGTCAATGCTAAATGGATCGTTTGTCAATTAAAGGTAGGTACATAATTAATTAAATTAACGAGAACGAATCATCATACTTTCATGAAAATGGATTTCGCAATAATCTATAATATTTAAGTGGTCATTAAAATATTTGTTTAAAAATAGTATAAATATAAAATTAACATTGTTTTATTGTTACCGATCGAAATGGATAGTCACTGTAGAAGCCCCTTGCCTTATCCAGGGCACATAGGTCCTTAATGATAATCATTTTTACTACAAATATGTAACAAACGACTGGCATTATAAAAATGAATATTCTGAAATCATATTTCTTTCTTGAATGTTGTCGTTGAACGTATAGCTGTTCCTTTTTCTGTGTCAATAAAAATCTTCGCTCAGCACATATCGATGGCAGAGTAAATAGGAAATATTACTTTGGAAATAAAATACACAGAAAGCAGAAAGGATTTATAAGAACCAGTATTAACGACGACTATTATTATGGAAGCAGTAAATTTAATTCAAAATATTGTTATAAATTATTATTCTTATACTTAAAATAATATCTAATAATGGAGTATCGTTCGCAACTGCACGTTAAGTCCGTCGTCGTCCGTACGTCTCAAAAAGACTAGCAACAAAGTTTAGTTAAAACAAACTTAACTGATTGTATGGAAAGGTCTTCAGATTACATAAGTAACGAAACATTTTCCAAATACCATTCATGTCGTCATGTTTTTCATTTTATCAACTTCTTTGATTAACTTCAAAGGTTTCAATGTTTATTACGTCTTAAGGCCCGATTACATGTACAAAATGTTGGTTACAATCAACACGATAACATTAACAGAGCGTTCAAACAAAATTGTTTATTCTTTCACATGCCCAACAGTTTATCATTTGCATATTTCATGACCGACTCAATTTAGTGGGTAGTGCCTGCAGACCGTTTTGGGTTCGCTGTATCTGTGTAAACATCCTGTGGGACCGCCTGAGGTAGTTTTTCACCGAAGATACATTTCACTTGTTTGAAATATTAGGAAAAAATTTTTTAGATGTTGGATAGCGCATTTATCGAGGAAGACTATAGGCTATATAACATTACGCTATGATCAATAGGAGCGGAGTATCATTGAAAATAGTTTCAAAAACGGAAAAAAAATATTCCTTTTTCAGCTTCTGTTGTGTTCGCTGCTTCTTCCTTTAAAGAAGTTCTAAAAATATATTTTAAAACAAAGTTCCATGCCGCGTCTGTCTGCCTGTCTGAACGCGATAAACTTATAAACCACATATAGTAATAGAGAGATAATTTGAGACCCTGAGAAGGACATAGGCTTCCTTCTATCCCGGGCAATATATAGCGGGACTTTTATCCCGTGAAACTTTTTCCGGGATAAACTATTTCATGCGGGCGTAGCTAGCAAAAGTTTGTATTAAATATGTGTGAAAATATTTGAAAGTAAATTATTATAATATTATGACACACGTTTAAAAACACCTTACAACAAAGATAACGCACGCGAACTTCACAACATGAGGTTCACAAACAACACCGGTGGAAGTCGATAAAATGCAATGTCTCTTAAGTCCCATGACACAACCGAGGTAGACATATTAAAAGCACATTGACATAAAAACGGGCTTCCCCTGTAACCAAAAGCCCATCTAGCGAAATTGCCATCCGCTCGCTCATTACCGACTGAGCCAACCGCGGGATCCGATATCCCCGCGCACGTGACTAAAGGAAATTGAAATCTCTATCGGTTAATCGAAATATTGAATGGAGTTTTCTGAAAACGGTGTTTTAATTGTTCTTTAATGTTTTTGCGATAGTTACACCAAAAAAATTGAATATTAATCCTGATTTGGTTATTTATGGAGGTTTGTTTGCCTTGATCTTGTAACGTGACATGTGAAAGGCATTAAGTGGATGTACAATCTATTTTATTATGTATATTATCATAATACACTGTTTTAAGGTCACATAGAAAGTAAGAAAATTACTTAGGATTTCTAAAATTAATATGCAAGATGTAGGTATAAAATTTTCTTATTTACTATAAACAGTAATAGGTACAAATATATTTTTATATCTCCGCATCCATTCCATTCAAATAGCCACAAACACACTGCAAATTAAAAAATATCATTTACTTGGCGCAGTTTGCTCTTCAGTTAATAAACATAGTCTAGACAAAAACTATTCCACCTCTTTTATGTCTGTACACATTGCACTGAGGTGTCGAAGGTAAAAACAAAAATAGTAAAGGGGAGATTTGTTGATTAGAAGATAGAGAAGGGCGCGGCCGCGTGCCTCCCTGGACCCTTCTTATTATGAACCTGCACGGCTTGATACTTGAACACGTTTGCTTGCCACAATCTTGAGAGGTCCTTTATTTTACCATTCGTTTAATTTTGCTTTATATTGAACTTTTAAAATGTGCATTGATTTTTAATGAAGTGTAAAATTCGAAGTTCATACAAAGTTAGACGATATTTTTTAGTAAGTGATATGATTATTTTTTAATATAATTCAAGTGTATTGTAAGTATATATTTTATTTTTTCTGTTGAGATCTTATAAGATTTATCACAAAAAATTGTGTCAATTAATATTATAAACATGTAAATTTGCAGAATGTTGGCTACTTCAGTATGTATGATGAAATGGAGCCCAATTAATATAAACCATGTAGTGAAATAGTATCTATAATGCTTTTTATTCCAGAATAAAACAAAATAAAAGTTCACAGTTTAAAAATCGTATCGTACTACATTTAAGATTTAGGGAAAGTATGTACACTATGATTTACTCAAAACTTTAACCATCCCGAAGTATCAGACCAGAAATAAAAGGTCTTAAATTTTATACGTCTTTAAAAGTACACAATATTCTAATCACGTTGCTCGATCAATTTAGGTCATATTAATATTTGTTGTGGAATTAGATGAGAAGTATTTACGCAAATCTGAAGTGATTATAAATTACTAACGAACTTGAACACGGATGAGCGGACCTGCATGACAGTAAGGTGTAAATGGAGGCAAATTCGTCAATTTATATGCGAAACAGGCCGCCTTTGAGATGTGATCGTGCCTTTGGCACTTCAAAAATTCTATTAGCTTTCTTTAACAATTAAAACAAGATAGAGTATAATCTATTAGTAGACAAAACTGTACGCTAAAATAGATTGTAATCCGCATTTTAAAATTATATAAAGTTTTGTGCGATACTTATTATGAATTAAATATTAATCCTCAATTCCACATTTCACAATGGTTGTAAACTGCCGCGTGTATTGTACTTTAAACACAGTTAATACCTTCAATATCAATAAGCATATTATAACCTTTATAAAATACAGCTAACCCTCAGTAAAATCCTCGGAGCTCGGCGTTTTACTGAATTTTTACTTCAGGCAGGTTGAACTTTGTAATATGCGCAACCTTTAAAAAGTTTACCTTCAGTTCATAAAAATGTTGCGAAGCCAGTAAATACCTGAATTTCGTGTGATGAAAACGTGGTATGAAGATATTTTTCTCGTCGTCCTTATTATTTAATTATGGTTTTTTTTTTAATGGTTATAATAAAGACTTATTACGTGGCAAACGTCGAGGTTCATTAAAAATCTCTTTCTCGTTGCTTGGCTTTAATTATCCGTTTTCTTTGTTCACGGGCGTTGGGCCTCTGTTCGTACACTGGCAAATAGTTCGTTGTATTTTCCTATAGACCTTACAAAATTAAGTAGGTTTAAAAACATAAATGGAAGTAGGTGAATTTTTAATAGACGTATACTCGCATTATTGTGCGATACAACGGGTATATCCAGCCTCGGTTAAATTATTAAACGTATCTATTAAACCAAAAATGTAAATACGAAATCTAAATAAATCTAGTCAATTAGTGGAATTATGAAAAACCAAAATGAAAACGAGCACTGCTGTAGGCAAAAGCAAACGTGAATTGTTAAGTACAAAATTGTTTACGATTAGTCTCAAACAACTTTTAATAAAAGGAAAACAGCGGTCTTTGTTTTAAAGCGAATTGGAGCCCTTTGAAAAGTTATTTTATTTCATTTACCTTTTTCTTTTGGTTCTTATTTAAGTATTACTTGACTAGGAGATACTTTTTTAACCAAGGATTATGAGCTCTTTTATTAAAAATCCAATTACTTTACTCAGCTAATGTAACACTATACGTTTACTTTACTTAACGTATGGATCCCGAAAACATAATTTTGAAAGCACTAAAACAATCAGGTGACTTCAAAGTTTTCGAATGACTTCTGTGTTAGGAACTCGAAGAAACCACGCTAAGTGCGATTGACCACAACACGACAAATCACTTAGCACAAGTCCCGCACTATTTTCAACCGACAGTGAGTTTTTCTCCCACAACATTATCTAGTGAGCTTTTTTATTTCTTTTTTCAAATATTTAATTAGAGTTAAAGACTTGTTCTTGATTCAATTATATTATTATAATTTATTGAATTGTAAATGTGCTTATGCTTTGTAGAACTATGTTATTTTTTATAATATTAACTTTAACATTATTTTTTACAAATATTGGTGAATTATAGGAATCGAAAACGCATTCTCTTATGTTTATTTAAATATTTTAAGACCTACGGAACTAGTGACATAAGAAATAAATTTTTATGGTATTAAAAACCTTACGTTTTTTAAATATTATCTACACGCTACAGGTACAATAAATAAATTGCGTCCAAAATACACGTTTGTTATTGTAACTATTGAAAAACAAAGATATTTTACTAGACTTTAATAACAATTGACGTTATTCATGAAAATTCACAAAACTCATAACTAGGCCACCATTTTGATCCGAACTAAAAAATAAACTTGGCACGTCATTAAGCACCGTAACGTGATTAAATAAAATCTGATACTGAAAGGTAATTAAATGAAGACTTAATTTACTTGAAGCACGAATTTTATTCCCCCAATCATAGCTATTTTATATAGAAAATATTTTTCAGAGTTAAAATGAATTTTGTAAGAACATTGAAGTACTATATGCTTTATTTATATTATTTGGTCTATAGAATAAGTCGTTTAAAAGTAGACATTTATTAAATACTGCGAAATGCTGCAAAGGTTGTCAGGCTTTATAGGTCAGAAGTTATATAAAAAAAAACTATTTAATAGAAATTATTTTTGTTATAGTATTAGATGGTAAAAAAGTACCAAGTAAATAATAATATTATGTTAGTAACATACATATATTAATTTCATTAGTTATATAGTTGGAAAAATAAAAGTTTATTAAATAGTAACAGGTACTTGATATGTATATTATATATTTTTTAGATTTGAGAGAACCCTTTATATTATATGCACTTTCTTTTGGAATCACAAAGTATTTTTGTTTGAATCGCGGTCATAGCCGCGAGCAGCACCTAGTGTATAATAAAGGTACATTAAGTATTATAAAAAATTTACTTGAAAAAAAAAAAGAAAAGCAAACTTTAATCGTTCCGTTTTAACAATTAAAACGTGATTAGTTATTCTTTTGTAAGAATCGCAGAGGTGGGCGTATTATACCAAAGTAAGTTAGTTAAAGCTAATTAAAATAGACCTAAGTAAAATTATATCGTTTCGTCATGCTGTTAGTTTGGACAAGAATGCTACGAGAATGAAACTCAAGTTGATCATTTATTCAAACTAGATTTACTTAGCTCAGTGGTAAGTTTGATTTACCTTAAACAAATAAGGCTTTGCTTCTTTATGAAAAAATTTAAGCAATTATTTCAGTAATCATCGTTTTGTTCCTTCCTTATTATAAATGATGAAAGGGAAGCTATTACAAATGTTTACTTATATTCCAGAGAGAAAAACTAGAACCATATTTCTTCTTATTTCACGACTACGGTTTATCCAAGCACTATCATTAATGCTGTTTATCTTTCTTCCACTAATACTCTTAACACTGATTGACAGACAACCCACACCACACGCAGGCAGCTTTAGCAGCTTGGATTTTGCACCTAATTAATTATCTTACGTAAAGTAAAGAACTAGAGAACTAACTGGGCCCTTATTCTGTATGATAGTGTAAGCGCGTAACGCGGCCGTGTCATGTTATCTTCGAGAAATGTGCGTGGAATGGTATTCTGTAAGCCAAATCTCTATAGTCCTAAACATGACGCGTTGTGTTGCGTGCTTGTTACGCACTGTCAAAATAACGTGTGAGATAGAGAATAAGGGCCCTGAGGGAATTGCTATGATTTTGTTGATGGAAAACCAAATGAGGTGTTAAAAAAACCGACTATGAGATGTGAAAGCATTGGTTAGTTTTTAACCGACTTTTATATCTATAAAAATGAAATCTTTCCCTGAATCACTCACGAGAGCACGATGTAAATAGTGTGTTTAGAGTGACGAAAATACGAGCGCGTCAGATCGTTCTAATGTCATCGTGTCGTATATCTCAATGAGACATTAGTTTATATCAAGATCCGTTTACTGTCACGTTGGAAATGGGCTAAATAAATAAGTAAAAGGACGAACAAAACTCAGGTTACAGTTCGCATTACGAGAAGAAAAACTGTCAGAAACGCGATTCTCTGAGTGACGGAACAATAGGTTTAATCTTCATGTAGAAGAAAATGTGACGTCCGACGTCGGTCTAAAGCCGGATAGCGCACTGAAAAGTTTTTTGTACCGTCTTTTAAGGGACTTGATGGAAATTATGATTCGCATTTGAAGAAACACTTGTAATTTACGTATTTTATAATATACATCAATAGATGTTAAAATAAAAATGGTATAAAACGCTACATTGTAGACGTAATCTAATTACCAATTTTTGATAAGTCCAATATTTGTAATAATTAAACTTTGCCAATGCTAAACTTAATTACGTAGGTACGGAGAAATCCTGGAGAACACATTTCATTAAAAATATCGTGAGAAAATTAAGTTTCATTTTATGGCGCCAGTCTGAGTAGGTTAAACAATTCTAATGAGGAAACTTTCACTGGTTCTCGGACTAATGATAGGGCTACCACAAAACTCGGCATCTTTGTAAGACACAGTTGTAAGGTTTGGATACCATCTGTTGTAGTATAATTGACATTTTATGGTTGTCTAACTTGTGAATATATTACCGTTAAATATTTCAAATGTGGTGAAAATGTACACGTAATATCACACTTGATAGTGAATCTCGGCCGACCGCGTATTACGCAAACACGGCGCTTGACGGCACAATTTGTTAGTACCGTTCTTTGTAAACGTCTCGCTTTGTGATTCCCATGAACATAGCGTGAACATTTTGACAAGTGGAATTTGTTCTGCAAGAGAGAATGGAAATTATACATCGTAATAGGAAATTTTCTGTAGTAACATGTTTCGTGTTAGTATTTAAGCTTTTAGGGTTTTTGGCGATTCAGTTGTTATCGGAAATTGTTGGTAACTCTACTGAATCAAATAGCAAAAACTAAAACTATTATGAGTCGCACTATATGCAATATATAGATTAAAAAGGTAATTGTGAGTAGCCGAGTTTTCGCAAATTTAATAGACAATATAAAACACGAAATTTTACGTATCCGTTTATGTAAGTTGTAATATGATTATACAAAATATCTAGTCTAATAGGCCCTAATGTATTTTTTTAGTAATAAAGTTATTAACTGGACAATCTTTACTGTTCCATCTGTATGTGAGATCATATAAATCGATATAAACAAGATGATCCCAAGACGCGGTATCCAATTTCTGTTTGCACTTACTCTGTGATTTATTTATTCATAATATATCAAAGGTTTTCGGCTGGCCCATCAATATTTTAAGATGAACGTTCACATTACTATCGTCGGGTTGTCCTAATTTGTAAGTATGTTATTATCGTCCTTCGTTTTTTAATATCATGAATGCTATTTTATTACTTGAACTATACGTATATAGTACGCTCCTTTTTTGAATTATGTCAGTCAGTAAGGTTATCAGTTAATTAACTATTATTTTTATGGAACACTTATAAATTTAGACGCAATATTCATTAATGTTAACAATTATTGTTTGATGAGAAGTCGTTTGATCATCGTCTATATGAAAATTTAAAAAGGTTCTTTAATACGTAAACAAAGAGTTGATAATAGCTGAACATTGCGTTTGTTTGATCATAGAAGAAGAAGTTATATTTCATGAAGAGTCGGCGGTAAGTAGTGGTTGAACTCAACATAACCCCCACGTTCCCCATGCGAGTGTACAATCCCACCAATTCTCTAGTAAGTGCACGTTTACGCTCAGTATTTTTTGACGTTTAATTTCCTCCTGTAAAGTTTTAATTCGAGACATAAAGCGTGCTTAAAAGCGGTGTCTGGCAAGTTTCATCATCGCACAGATGCTTCGGTAGGAAGCTTACTTTGCACACAAAGCCTACAAGTACAAAAGGCTCTGCCTCCGCTCCATTTTGTGTCCGACAAGCCGGGAAGTCGCAGAATGAGGCGCGTCAACTCTGTTTTGACGTGAACGGTTAAAATGTTTAAATTACAACGTGTCACGCTTGAGACGCGTGTTACATCAAACTTAAGACCGGTTTAAACGAGATATGCTTTGAACACGCCTCATAAATTATTTAGCCGGTTTAATAATACGGGTTCGTGGAAATTGTAAATAAAATAAAAAAAATGCTTTTAATGTATTTCAGGATTCTATTTTGGTATCTGCAACACTTCATAACTTTCATTACATAATTCTGTTAAAAACTGTAAATTGTAATCGAAATGAAAGTAGTTTTCGGATTTTATCGCGGTTTTATATATTTTCACCAGAAGTCTTATAGTTATTGTAAAAGTCGATGTTGTAACGTTGACTTTTCGGACGACCTATAGGTGCCGCCGTCCGCCCTGTGACTATAAAAGTTGTAAAGTCTTTGAAAAGTCGAGAGAAAAATAAATACAAGGAACCGCGATTAAATCCGAAAACTAGTTTTATTTTGATGTATCTAACATTCGCGTAAACATAAGAAATATTTATAAATTGTAATATCTTATACCTTTGAACAAATAACAGTCTTTAAAATTTGAATACCTAAAATATTAATAAAGTAAAGCATACATCGGTAGTGTGGAACTGCAATATTAAATTTCACAAAAAATTGCGAAACACCGACGAAAAACGAGAGGTGTTATTAACCCCCGACGCAAAACGAGGGGTGTTATATGTTTGACCCATTTATCTGCCCGGAATGGCAGTCCCTGCACAAATTGACCAATTTTATGTGGAAGCTAATTTAATAGGAATGCTTCTTAGTTATATTGAAACTAACCAGCTCCGCAGTGTACTGACCGTTAGTTCTTTTTCTCGTTTCTACTGAGATATTTATTTAATTCCACTTATCTGTTTAACCGCTTTTAGTATATTGCAATAATTATAATTTTTCTTGGTATTACAGATAGTCTTTCGTACATATAAATCATAGGGAATATGTTCAGAGAAATTTGTTAAGTTTTGGGTTTTTGGCCTGCAGTAGTTGAAATGGACTTTGTTTCAAACCGTTTTTGAGTTACTAACACAACTAAATATATCGCCATTTGTACGCGATATGATCAGCTATTTGTTATGTAGGTGCCGACGAAGTGCATGAGCCGTTCATATAAAGTTAAAGGCAATAAATAGACTGCGACACGAGGGCCGCTCTGACATCGGCGCCACGTCATACGCACCTGTCTAGCAATTAAATTTTGGCTGATATCGAGTTTAATTCCCGACTCGATTTGCAGGGTTATAATTAAGCAAATAATTTATATGCTTTTCTTAGATATATTTAATGTGTCCAATGAATAAAATTTCAATTTCTTTGTTACTCTAACTTAATTATTTCCGTAAATATTATTTTACACAAATGTCGGATCTAAAATCATAGTATAACATGTTAATGTGTTTATATGTCCTAATGTATGTACACTTAATTTAATTTAATCAAAATAAACTGTCTAATTTGAAACGACACTAAATACAAGAAACTAATTAAACGTCCATTCTAATTGAGAGTAACCCTAAATGGAAAAGATACGGCGTTGTCTAGTCAGCATTATAATTTTGGCAATAATATCATATTATGCTTTCAGACGTTGTACACGCTCCCTACTTCCCGCTCCCCACACCTTAGCTTCGCGCTGCCAACGTCTGCCTACCGAAATAGCATTAGAAATTCATTTAGTCTATTATTGAACTACTACTTTCGTATTTAGGACGTTATGCTTTTGTATTCGCGAATGTTTTGTTTGTCTTCACCCTATTTGAAAAAGACTTGAGATAAAAATTTATAAACAAAAGAAAAATGTAACTTTAGAAAGAATTTTATGATATAGATCTTTCTGGAATATTTAATATACCCATATAAATTTGATTTTATATATTTTACCAAAATATAACTGTAATATTTTTTGACGTCCATTCTACAAATGTGCAGCAAACAGCGTGCGACGTGATAAAATGTTCAAAGGAAACTCATACATTTTCAAGTACCAATTACACAATACTTGACAGTAACATTCTTGACGATTGAACAAAGTTAATAATAATAATAATATCAGCCCTGTATTATATACTTGCCCACTGCAGAGCACGGGCCTCCTCTACTACTGAGAGGGATTAGGCCTTAGTCCACCACGCTGGCCTAGTGCGGATTGGTAGACTTCACACACATTCGAAATTCCTATAGAGAACTTCTCGGATGTGCAGGTTTCCTCACGATGTTTTCCTTCACCGTTAAAGCGAACGATAAATTCACAAACAATACACACGTGATTTTTTTTTTTAGAAAAGTCAGAGGTGTGTGCCCTTGGGATTTGAACCTGCGGACATTCGTCTTGGCAGACCGTTCCACACCCAACTAGGCTATCGCCGCTTATAACAAAGTTGAACACAATATATTATTTTTACACAAATTCAACGCATATTTGAAAATGGAACACGAATATAAAATTCACGCAAGTGCATTTCGGTAGTATTTCGAGTGATTGGTAGGATATTCGAGCGTGTGGAGTCGTCGAGCGTCGTGTTGTGGTCGTGCCGCAAACAATACGCTTCCGCCTGCGAGCTCCGGACGGAGGCGGGAACGCGGTCGTTGCCTTTAAAATCACTCCACAAGCGTCAGGTATGAGTGCAACCTCGTTTACCTAACTCCTCACTTTGGTGTGCGGAAAAATATCAATACGTTTGGTTATTTACTGCGTTTATTCGCTCTAATTAAATTGCTGTGCTTTTAACTTTTGTGTCGCGTAATAAAATCGTTGTAGGACTATGTTTATATTATATACTTTATATATACACTAGCTTTTGCTCGCGGCTTCGCCCGCGTGAAGAAGTTTTCCGGGATAAAAGTTCTACTATATATTTTCCCGGGATAGTAGCCTATAACCTTCCCAGGGTCTTATACTATCTCTATACCAAATTTTGCCAATTTTTTAAATATAATTTAAGTTTAGTACAGATTACGAACTAAGTTATTATAAGTAATATTATTAAAACTATCATGTAAATGCGTCAATAAAGTGACTACAAGAATTGATAGTTGACATATAAAAAAGGAATCACCTATCGTGTTGGTCAGAGGTTTAATATCTTTATATTTCAAGAATACGACCCATGTCTTGTACAACATTTGACGGATGAACTCGCTGCAGGACGGAGAAGCCCAGGGTTCGATGCCTACAGGCTACAACTTAAAGAAATGTTTTGTAATTCTGACATGCGCATCACAAAGCTTTCATTTTGGTGAAGTATCAGAAGTATTTGTGTGGTCGCTGTCTGTATTTATTTAAAGTAGAATTATATTATTTATAATAGAATTTCTATGTTAGTTCATGGCATAAGTATATTAAATATATTATAGCCCCTCATAAATATTAAAATTTAAGTGCCTCCATAGCAGCAATATCTTCAAGCAAAGTCGTCGAAAAAATGCATAATTTGTCTTTATCATTCAGATATTTAATTTAACTATCGGAACCTAGATTAGCTACTAGGTCGCTGAGAAGGTGTATAGGTTATAGGGATCGCGCATAAACCCTACAAGAGACTTATTTTTGCGCGCTTAATTTCTATTTCCATGTGTATATTTCTTCGTCTCTTACGTCTAGTTAACGTCACGTAAGAGGCTACATAAACGTACATTTGGTTGCGCTCACCGGAGACACTTGTCTCCCAACTTGTAGTTTCTTTACGTAGCAACAAAAAATTCTGTTGCCGTGTTTGCATAACACAGTCGAGTAATTCGTTGCCGGTAGCGGTAGCTAAAAGTTTCTCCTTGTTTTACTTTATAGTATATATATTCATATTCTGCGTTATACTTTTCATTCGTTTTATACACTATCACAAAATAGCTATGTTAGACTTTAAAATTATAATAAGCTGTAAATCTAAAATATAACTCCAAATAAATCGAATCTTCACTAATGTTCAAAAAACACAATAATATATTCAATATACCGATACACCAATCGCTTTAAATTGTATCCATGAAGCATGCCAAAAATACTGGCTGAAATACGCTTGATGTGCGCTGTATTGTACAAAATCCGTGAACTGCAGTCATTAAACAATTTATTTAACTTGGATTGTTTTAATCCCTGAACGTTATTTTCTTATCTTTTATTACTCGGCGATTCAGAAAACTACACATGAATTGACAGGATGATAATAATTACGTGTTATTAGTTCGATGAGTGAGATATTATGTAAATCATTAACCATATTGTGGTTTTGGTTTCTACAACGGCTAACCCTTTTTGTTAATGAGTATAAAACATTTTTAGCCGAATGATTTATATCATATTTTTAAGAACGCTTTATTGCGTTATGTGACGATACATTGTTGTTATATTTGGCTTGCAAAATAATATAATTAGTTCGATTGAGTCTCCGCCGACATCATTTCATCCTCATCGAACCCATTAAATCAACTACTATTTATGCTTGCAGATTTCGACTATTTATTTTGAACCAAGTATGGAAAATATAACACAAGCCTAACGCCAATCAATTATGTTATATTATTGATATGCAAACTATGAATAATTGTTTAATCAAGATCACTGCAGTGATCATTAGCGCTCAGATTTCGCAGCTTAACATAGCGGGTGTGAAATAACAATGCACACAGCGCAGTAACAAATTCAGTCGGTTAGACACATTTATATATAGTTCTTGTAGTTGAGGATGTTCGTGGAGTGGCGCCGAGAGCAACTCTGAACATTTGTACACCGAGCCCTCTCGCCGTTTCACCTACATTCAACGTAGCTACACTTGACATAGCGTCGAATGTATACATTGACTCGTGTCATTCTACTACGCCGCTCCGTGCCGTTCTGTCACTTATACATTACTTTACATTATTTTAATTTGCATGTCAAGTTATATAGTAACTTCTAGTTTCTACAAGTACAGAAACATAGTTAAAATTCCATTAATATTAATATATTGACGGAAACTCAGTTTATAAGGTATACCAATTATATAATCCATAATTTAAATTGCACGTTGATTGTAGAATGTAGACTAATCTTGCGCAAAATTCCCTTAAAGCTGAATATTGTCTGGCATAAACCTAAACAGATAAAATAATGCTTTCTCAAAATTATATTAAACTTGGTCAAAAGGGTCAACAGAGTCATTAAATAATGTCAATGGCAAATTATTATCAAGCATTAGCTTCGGTCGGCTTATTGAAAAGTGTCAACCCTCGATCCGTCACTTTACCATCAAAGTCAAAAAGCTCTCAATGAGGTTCTGCCTAAAGATAATTTGAAATAAAACGCTTTGCCCTATTTACGCACGGTGCCATTTTAAACATTTGTTATGATATTGTCCTATATGTTTTTGTAAAAATGCTTTTTAACACAATACATTTTTTTTGCCATCCGGTATTAATAACCGAAGCTATTCGTTATTGCTATAACCTGAAAGTAAATAAAATCATTCGTTACTTATAATTAAAAAATATTTTAAATGAATGTAGGTACTTTATACTCTGCCCTTAACAAGAACATATATCCAGCGAAAATGTAACATTATTCAAAGCGAATAATATTATTATAATTTCGTCTTGAAATTCTTAATGGATTCAGCAATTTGTAAGTAATACTGCATGAATAATACTGATGCACTTTTACGGTCTAAATCCTGAGATACCGGCGGAACCATTATAATTTAACTTAGCTTAGAATATTACACTAGAAGTTATGACGCATCATTAGTCGCCAGAAAATTGCATTGAGAGCTTATATTACAAACGCTGAAAGCATTTCCGTAGAGGTAGCTTTTACGTTCAGTTGAACATGGCGAGGGAAAACGTTGTTTAAAGATGCTCCGTATGCAAACCTGCTTAACCTGCTATGGGTTTGTATGGGTAATAGTAACAAATTAATTTTATTTACTTCCACACATTCATGCCTTTTATCCCCGATGGGGTAGGCAGATAAGCAACTGGTGCCCTCACATTCTGCGGTGTGTGTTCTGTTCCATAATGTGATAGGGGGCGAGCCCATATTTCAAACTCTGAGGTAATAGTGACTATAAAAACCCAATATCACTTTGTCCGACCTGGGGATTAAACCGAACACCTCAGCACTGCAGTTGTATCATAAGACAGCTACGCCACCGAGGCAGACAACCAAAATAAGGATAAAACTGTTTATATTGATAACAATAAAATTATATCTTCCTAAAAGTGGCGTGATAAAATATTTTTAGCTTTTACTGGAGTTTACCCATGACTGCGCTCCTTTGAAAGCCCGGGTCCCGTGTGTATATACATATATTTTTGGTATGACGAGGGGTATCATTCAAGAGAATACCTTTTGTACTTAATTTTCAAAAATCAATCGTTTTCGACACATTTTATTACGTTCATAACGCTATTAAATTATAACTCCGTTTTCATTTTATAACGCAAGGTAAGGGCTTCCAAAACCACTTAAATAATTAATTTTCAGCGATATTCCTTTTTGTCACAATTAGGCTCGTAGACGAGCAACTTTCCGGCTAAAAGAGATATCAACCACTCGCCTCAAAGGATGAAACATTTTCAAACAATAACGGATATTAGAGCTGTCACTCTTCGAAAATGTAGTAAGTTGTTTTTGACATTGCCGATGAATATCAAAAAACATTTACATTTTGCTTCGTAAAATGTTTAATAATATTTGATGGCGTTTTTCGGTGTTCGCATAAATGTTATTTATTTTATTTTTGTTTCATGTTGCTGTTTTTGATTAGCTATGTTATACCGTTGTAGGTAATGTTAATGGTCCACATATGATCTGAGTTTTAAAAACCTATACTGTGTAGTGTTTAAAAATTCTGCTTATTTGCTCTGATTATTTATTATATTTCAAGGTTTATATACTTTAAGACATTTAATTCTATTTCGAAAAGACATAAGAATCTTCTTTCTCTCTATAAAAAGCGTGAGCTGTATGTATAATATTTTGAAAGTTGCAACACTGATCAAAGTCACTCCACTGATATTTAATTTTAATTCTACTAAAATATGCACAAGATTTACTCGCGCACTTCTTACCACCATTACAAAATTACCACTGTTTTAAATATTCAGTTATTATGTTCGTGGAAAATTAAGATGCCTTAATATTAAGACGCGTCTTCTTGCATTAAAAAGAAAATATGATAATTCCTTTTTACAATTTTATTTGGATATGAGACGGGTTGAAGGTGTGAACATGACTGAAACTAGTTTTATGATTATTAAACGAAGGGATCGAATGAATATAATTAACTTTTAATATTACCATCATCTTGCAGAAATTTAAGTATTCATTAAAAAAGAATTTAAAAAAAAAATTGTTGTTATAAACCGCTGTAACCCTATTCATCTGTGGTTCGAAGTTCAATCAGGTGAGATAACACCTTTAGTTGTTGCCGTTACCATTAATTAATATACAACATATTTATTCCCTTAAATGTTTATAACGCAACCAGAGTGAACATAATTAAGTTGTTAAAATATGAATACAGTACACAGATGTTCATTTATTGCTATGGATATGTTAATGGAAACTCAACTCATCTACGCCACAATAATAATCTCATTATTTGAGCTCTGAATAAATTATAAATTTTATCATGATTCTCTTCAATATTAATTTCACTGCGGCTTATCATTGCATCGACTTTTAATTTACCCTATTAAAGTTAGAGTGTCGGGCTGATTGCTCCATCAGGGGTAATGCATTTATCGTTACGTATGTAGATCACTAGTCCTAAAAGCAATTTGCGCTTGTCTTCGACCCTTTGTGGGGCTATGTACATACCATTCCTAAGATACCTTCTGCCTTCTCACCTGGATCGTGTGATAACATTATCAACTAATTACATCTTCATAGTTTATGCGGACTGACTGCGAAAGTTGGTGTTACAATATTGTAGTTCAATAATTATATTGAAGTTTAATACAATACATAATTATGCAAGATGTATCTACTGATTTCTGTTTCATTTTTAACGCGCATGTGAATAAAATTGACACTTATTATTAAAGATTAGAAAGTAAGTTAAGATAAGTAGTCAAAACGTAAATATGAGCGCCTAAAATAGTATAAACTCACATCAGTTCGGGAGAATTTAAATAGTAACAACGAAGAATACTCCTTTAAGCAAACTAAATCTGAAATAACAATTACACATACAGGAGAAGTAATTTAAATACATAAAAAACCTTTCAGAATTAATTAATAAAGAACACAAAATCAAGAAGAATTAATACCATTTGTACGTTAGTTTTTACAAATAAGATCCTCTTTCCACGCAGAGGTACATAATTAAACATCCTATTGCAGCCCAGTAAAAGATTTTCAGTAGCTCCACGAATATGTGAACGGTGCTTGGTGGTTTACCACATATTTACAAGTGCTTTTACATTGCTCCAACGTTTATGGCACGGTAGGATAAATGCTTCTTTACGACGTTTGTACATTTCGCTGTTTTTTACAACATGAAACGAGTTTGGTTTGATCCTAAATGTGAGTACACGTAACCTTACGGTAGGCAGGTGAGTAGATATAATTTGTTATTTAAAGAAATGGATTATATTAAATTAGTTCAAAAATCCATTGGATAGAAGATTAGAAATTATTATAAGTTTAAAATGCAACTTCTGAAGTATGAACATGCAAGCGGGATTAATATGCTGCTAAAATTCTAATTAGGTATGTAATACCTCTTCAGTTTGTTTCACAAAAGCTTAATTGGATGATAAGTTAAGCTCAACTTAGCATATTTTCCATACTCCCAATATTGTAATGAGAATGCAAAGTTTCTAGACTTACATGCATGGAGTGGAATGAGTTGGATAATCGCTTCATGAAGTTATTAAGTTCTGAGTTTCAATCTAGAAATAATTTTCGGAAGCCGAAATCTTATTACTTATATACTGTATTGATGTAAGCCAAAGTTTTCAATAGTTGAAAATTAATAGTGACTCGTTGATAAAAGCTTACGATTTCTAAACGTAGAAAGGCTAAATATCTATGGTTTTAATGTCGGACAGTGGACCACGTAATGCAATTTGAATACAAATTTCCAATGGATAGCGTCATCCCATTTTAAAGCTGACAGTTTATTTCAAACGAGCTAATGGAGCTATATACTTTACACAACAAATTGCAGCACAACGCGGCGTGATTTACAGACACATGTAACAGTGTGTCACAAAACTAAAACGTTGAAACATACTGTTATTGATTTTTAATTTATATTAATTACTAGCTTTTATTCGCGGCTTCGCTCGTGTGAATGCATTTCCCGCGATAGAAAGTAGAGCATGTTCTTCCCAGGGTCTCAAGCTATCACCAGACAGGTGTAGATAGATGCGGTGAGGGACTTTGTTTTGTAGTATATTTCTAGAACTTCTTAAGAGGAACAATTTTGAGACACATGATTGTTGCGTTACTTTAACCGTTTACGCAGCGCATGCTACAGAATCTCCAAAAAAGGACATTTTCCCTGTCTTCATAAAAAAAAATAATTATGCTCCGCTCCTATTAGTCGTACCGTGATGTTATATAGCCTTAATATGAATAAATGAATAATAAATTACTATTTGATCTGAAGTACATAATTAAAATCAATATTATCAACAAGAGGTACAGATGTGACATTATCTTTGAAGAGATATTTTTGGAATAATTCAGCTCAGTGGCCCGGCTACCCTACCTGCCTAATTGAAAACTGGCAGGGGTAACGTGTAAGTACAAACATACAATATCAAAAGGAATCCAACAGGGTGGACTTTTTGATCTCCGTCCTTCTTATACTTCAGATGCCCTGCCGAATGATAAGGCTTTTTTTTCTTAATTTCATTTTTATATCTACATTTCTTTTATGTAAATGAACTTTGATTATTTTTGTGGACGCTGAGTTCGCGATGATTCTAATAATATTACAATGATTTTTTTAAATCTAAGCTATGATTATAAAGGGATTGTTTTTTCTTCAGTTTTGAGATTACCCATACATGGGGTAATCTATAGTCACTGATTTTGAAGTTTTATCTTGATAATTGTAAGAAACTACATAATCCCTATAGTTATACTTTTTAGATTTCAGTTGTATTGAAATATACATTATTTAACAAGTTTAATTAGCCTTTTTACATGAAGGAAATTTATGAAGCTATCGTAGTTTTAAATGATATTGAAATATTGTAAAAATTGTGCAATTCATTTATAATTATAACAACACATATGGCCAAAGCATGAAGTAGTATTTAAATATTAACTTTAATTCAATCTATCAATTAAAAAGGGAATATCTAACATGATACATGTTGATTAAGAAAAAATTGATACTATTCATGTTCAAGGAACACGTTCTACAAATTTATTTTCTTCTCACCATTTCATAGTATCGATTTTTAATTTGCGCGGTTAAATCTAGATTGCGCAATCTGATTATTAATGGCGTGAGGGCAGGGGTCGACTCGGCACTACATTTAACACACCTAAAGGAAACGTCAAAGGATAATAGCCCTTATTTAGGAAAAACCGACACGTACAAAGGCCATGAAAAGACCTTTGAAGGGCGTCTAAACCTCACCTACTTTCACATACGACAATATTGGAACTTAACACATTAAATGGAATAGCGCTATTTTTATTTGAACCCACTCAAAAAGAATAAAACAATTATTATATATTTCTGAAATAATAATTTAAAATCATAATTACATTATGATAATAATTTAAAAAAAACTGATTATATTATTCTCGTTAATAAATCATTCTAATAATAGCATAAGGTGGTCATGTAGCAGTGACTTCGCTCCTGTAATCTCTAACACGTAGGTTGAGCTGAAAATTTGAATTGAAGTTATTTCTGTATTAGATGACAAGCCTATCTATGTCAAATATAATATGCTGTATTCCAGCGGTCCCATACATTTTTATTATAAAATATTCCTATTGAGGAATGAATACCTAAAGAGAAACAACCAAAGAATGCCACTAGAAGAATGAGACGATTTGGTAACGACAACTCAACAAAAATTTAACTTTCTAAGCATCTTAATCCCATTACATTACAAACAGAGACACTGTTTTGTAAAGAGCCAGCAGATGAGAGTAAGTTTGTTGTTGTGGAAGAGGCAAGTCTTGTTGGCGGCCGCCGCGTCGAGATTGCTTAAACTTAATGCACCTTCACCTGCACTCACACTATAGTTCATTTACATTAACTTGTGACATGTCACATTCGAGATTATTACTGGTTGCCTATCTACACAAATAGTTATATTGTCAGTTTATGACTTTGGAATGCTGACTACTAAGTAAGATAAAATTCGTACGTTTTTAAAACAAAAATTCGTGGTAATTTTTTTAATGTTAGTCCGTAATAATAATATTATTTAAAAAAGTAGTTTTTGGAGACCAATCTATGTTAACGTTTATTCTGGGAAAGAACTTTGATGCGGACATAGACTTGACGTAAAATTTTGTTATTTAAAAATATATATTGTTTATTATTTACTTTTTGTTATCATTTAAACACCTGAGTGACTGAATATGTTGAATGTTATGAACTTAATATAATTTTCGATTATTAAAGGAAAAAAATCAACTCCATATTAACTTAATAGAATGTTATTATTTGAATAACGTATACCTATACATAGTGAGACCCCACATATTTGGCGAAGGTTTTATGTTCATTTTTTAAAAAATCATTTCACTTCTACAATTTACCTATTACTGTAAAATGAACTCAAACAATTTCCCGCAGAGAAGGTTTTGTTACCTTTGTCTATTCATTAATAATTAAAGTTGAAGGTATAAATCGTTACGATGTTACGAATTGTCTAAATATCTCAAAGTGATTACCGTAAACTTCTTGTTAATTGATTCCATTGTTTGTCATCAAATTAAATAAGGCAAATAGCAAGCTAATTACAATTGTTCTAATAAATGGCATTCATTATACACAGCTTATGGACTTTGAAGCAAGTTTTAATTAAATAATTTTAGACGTTATGGTGTATTATTTAAGCGAACCTTCCGATACATACTTAGTCAATGTTTCCAGATATTTGACGCCATATTTCATCAGTTTATATTAGAATGGTAAGTAAAGGAACAGGGTTCGCCATATTTGTATCTGTACTTAAATGGTATCTATAATAAAAAAGCTAACTGGTATCTGGTTTAGTTTTAGAAGTGAATTGTATTTAGGTCGTCCCAGGTAACTTAAGTTTCAATTAACATTTGCCAAGCCACAGACAAGCAGCATGCAGTCTTATTTTAACGTCATTACATATTTCGTGTCAATATAATTTTATGAAACCACTAGTGTACGATCTAGTTATTTGCAAAACACTGACACAGGCAATATAAATAAAAGAAAGCGTTATGTACTTATAGGAAACAGAAGCATCAACACTCTTAGATACGATTAAAGCTACGGATGAGGGTGTCAACTCTCAAACGTAAACATTAAGTTCGTATAAAGGGACAAAGGGATGGCCCCTTGCAAGCTCACAGACAACGAGGAAACTCTAATTAATGAAAATATATTTTATTTAAAAGAGAATTGTCGTAGTTGCTATATTGTTTGAGATTTTAATATCTTATCTATCTACTAAAAGGTATTTTCTTAAATTATTTATCTCGAATCACATTATAAACATGCATAAATTAAATAACATAATTATATGCTAATCTCATTCTTTACTTGATCATAATCTTGTCATTATAATCAATTTCCTTCATGGTACTTGTAAATGTACCACACAAACGTTCTATGGCTAAAATAAATTATCCACAAACGGGCAAACGTTTCAATGAATGGCGAAATGGGTTGTTATTGCTAGAACAGGAGAGTTCCATTACATTTGTCTAGCGACACTTTCGGAAAGCGACTCGATCGGTGACGTTAAATTAGGATTGACGCCGACAGGTTTTGTAAAAGCATTGCACTGTTGAATTATTAAGGCAACTCTGGCTGGCTCTATATTCGTACTGCCGGCAGTCGACGTCTACATATATAACCTTAGCTATGTATACATATTCCTCCGTTTACGAAGCCCGACTCATTTTCAATTCTGACACCCGGATAAAGTGGTCGACGAATATAAGCTACACCGGCCAGTGCTAAAAACGTACATTTAAATTGTGAATTGGTGTGAAAAAAGTTAAGCATTGGTTTGTGTACATTGTTTACTGTATATCGAACTAACACAGAATAATCAGGTAAACATAACAGTAACTATGAGAACAAAACTATGCCTTCAGAAATTGAGTTTGGAGCTTATTGAGAGAGCAAAAGTTTGAAAGCAATTTTGTGAAAATTTAATGCTCTTGTGAACTTACGAGAATGAGGAATTTGAGAAACGAAGCCAACATTGAGCATAGCTAATTTGTTACGAATTTCTAATGAGGTCCACAATAACTCATAACTGTTCTTCGGAACGTTTAGTAATTTTGTATGCGATCAATATTTGTAAGGGTTAAGCAAGCTTTGATACAGATTATTTACATTACTGAAGAATATAAAATAGTTTACCTGTAATATTAATTAACAATATTAAATTAGTTTTGTGTTTAAATAACAAGTCATACTTGAATAGTTAAGATAAATTTCCGAATGATGCACTAGACGGCACGTCAGTCTGGCTAAATCTGTTGAGACCTGATCCAAATTCGATGACCTCAATAAAAATTACCAAGTTATTTCGTGGTTACGTTTATTTTAAAATAAGAAGTATATACCTTCAGACTTTTTAATGCTAATTTTATATGTGACAAATTATTGGCATTTAATGGTGCATATTAAATTTGAGAAAATAGTTATTTTTGTTTAAATTTAACTTTAAATATTATATATATCAACAGTGAATCTACGAAGGATTCGAAGTTTGTTCTATGAAATATTCTATTTTAAAACAATACATTTAAAATTAAACAACCTAAAGCTGTTGATAAAAACCTATCGAATCGCACGACACTTCCATTTCCAACAAACTTTACGTAACTTACGTTAAAGTTCCGAGAACATTTCTAATAAATAAGTTCTTTAATAAGGAGTGCTAATAGTAACACTCGCGATTTCCATGTCAATATATTTTCTTAACGGGGATCTTTGGGAGCCTCTGTCGAAGTGAGGGTGTAACTGAACTTACCCTCAACGGCAGAACAAACTAATTACCCGTTTAGACTATTTGCTTTAGCATCGTGATTGCTTTGTCGCCTCGGGGCATTCGTGAACAGTGCGCGGCCGTATCAAGAACATTGCTACATGTTTCTCCGTTAAGTACAAGCTATTGTTCTGAAAGTAGCTGTGTTTGCACGTTGTATTGTACGTATTTTCAAGGATAAGCGGATTTAAACACTGTCATACGTAAATATAGTGGGACTGTGGGGGTTAGTTTTATTTGCGACGTTTTGTGCATAGGATTTCAAATTTAATATAATTTAGTAATTTAGTTTATTTACAAAACTTTGACAATAATATCAGCCCTGTATTATATACTCGCCCACTGATGAGCACGGGCCTCCTCTACTACTGAGAGGGATTAGGCCTTAGTCCACCACGCTGGCCTAGTGCAGATTGGTAGACTTCACACACCTTCGTATAACAGTTCTGAAATAGACTTTTTACTTCTGCTGTCGAGATTCTTCGTGGTATCTTATAACTTGAGACAGTGGAATCTAAGAAACAAAATATTTAAAATAATTACAACAAGTATTTTATCAAATTGAATTATAACTATTTTTTTAATTAATATAAACTTTATGTTTTACTTTCGATATGAATATTCCAAAACAATTATGAAAAAATCGCAAAAATCTCGATCCGGCCAAAATCAAATTGGCGCGGTACTAATTTTAATCAAAAATGATATTACCATGTTAATTGCTCGTTGGCATCCGATTTAACAGGATAAGTTCCGTATGCACCGGCACTCCTAGCACCTGGGTAGTTTCTGTCAGGTACGCTGCCGTCCCTTTTACTCAACGTGGTTTTGATTAAGTGTAAGAGAGCAGGCATAAATTCCAGCGCCATGAATCAATAACCTGGTGCACTCACACTTAGGCGTGTTTGTGTGTCGGTACGTCACACAGCGTTGGCATCCGCAGACGATATTTTGACGGGAGGCTGGCTCGCTCTGTTTAGAAATTATAAGGCGGGCGCGCGGCCGATGAGCCACGGTCCAAGGATCGAAGCGGATGCGTTATCGGTTTAGATTGTTTCTTAGGACGGCATTTCGCAAGTGGATTGAGCTACGATGTATAAACATAATTTCCACGAAATGGTAGTGCTGGCTTTGTAATTTTATTACTTTTAATTGTGTAAAGTACACAATTAATCGCCGTAATTGTGTAATTACGGGGATTAATGGCAATATCTATTGTCTACTCGTACGCACTGTTGTATGAGAGCATTTAAATAATTCCGCCATGGAATCTCCTGTCTGTCGACTAAAAGGGGGCTATCGGGAGTTGTGGCCACGTAGTGGGGAATGCGCGGCTTCAATTCGACAAATGGTGCTGAAGGAAAGAGACCTTTGAGTCCCAAAAGAGAGTGCAGAGGCGGATGCTCAACCCCCGAAACCATCTCATGTGCACAAAAGCAGGCCACCGAAGGTTTTAGTCGGTACGACGACATAATATTGGTAGGGACCCGACCCAGAGAGCATTTAGATGACATCTAGGTCGGAAGGCCGGTGAGTCCGACATAACTATTCTTCTACTCCCTAGGTTCAGAATGGCATTCATAGATTTTTACTGTGAAAAAAAAAAACGTTCACTCATTGCTTTGAGCCACAAACAAAAGGATTGAAATACCAACAGGTTTATATATTGAAAAAAAACAACCAAGTCTACCCTCATGGAAAGAAGTAATACCTATAAACATTTCACGAAAAAATATGCCGAAATCTTTGTACCGCCATGTTTGCGTCGTAGTCACACGCTTATATTTTACGCCGTACAATTGAAAGTTGAGACGAATTTTTTAAGGCGATTCCGCACAACAGATGTTATTTTGACCAAATTCAATTCTTACATGGTAAAAAGTCACTCTTAAAACAGTTTTGTACAGAAATTTTCAAGAATACATCAAAAAATACCAAGAATGTGTCTCGTCGATGGTCTCTTCAAATAAAACCACCACCAGATATTTTAATTTGAAACAAAGGAATCGAACTTATTATTTTTTTATATTAACAATGAAATAATTTCGTCTATTATTAATGAAATTTTCATTAAAATAATGTTTACATTATAACATATTAGATCCCACCGAGCGCAATGATCCCATAGTCTTAGTTGGAATTAAGGCTACATTTGCACGCGTGCCCAATATCTACAAGTCGGACGAGAATTTTAGATTGGTGGTCCAGCGAACCCGGATTTTCACAATACACATAAGGTTTCTAATTTGGCTTAACAATCGCCGGCGCCCGATCACCAGGACCGGCTTAAAGCGTTTTCTGGGACACGAAATGACTTCACTATATTCAATAAACACGGACGTTGCTTTAGGTACCGGAATTCTGGTCATTAAAGCGTTCCGAACGCATGAGCTGTGTATTACCAACTGACCTGCAAGCGGGCTATAAGTATACCATGAACTAAGTAATTACAAGTCACATGTACACAGAATATATACCACAACTGATCTTTGTAATTAGTGTAACAGTCCAAAATGCATCTGTCAAATAAGATACAATTCTTTTACCGATGAGTATTTTTGTAATACAATATAATTGAGAGCTGATAAATAAAGTATAGCAAAAGGGGTGGTAATATTAAGAATAGTAATACGTGTAGTAGTAGATCTGGATGTAGGTCGATAAGATTTTAAATTATTTTTTTTTCATGTGATTCAATACAAAATACTTTACACTTATACTGAGATATCCGCCTTCCAAGGTACGATGTAGTCCACTTCACAGTCTTGAGATTTTATGTGTTCGTAGGTAAAGGTCAGAATTGTGCACTTAATAGTCATAAATGAATAGTCGTTAGATATCGCGTGCAGCGTGCAGCACATAAGAGAACGATGTCACCTGTTTGTAAAATGACTGTTATTTATGTGTGACGCGACTACACGTTCACTTGTAAATTATTTTAATAATGTTCATTATTTATTATCCACTTATACGTAATTTTTACGTTTCCTTCAAAATCGAAAATAAGATAAAAGATTGAAAAAGAAACACAAAAGAAATAAAAAACAATAAACGGTATTGTGGTAGATCTACGGTATACCGATTTTGTCTACAGATTGAGGGAGGTCGAGCCATTGTCTTATAAAAAACCAACTAAAGGTGAATTTGCCGTTGCATTTCGTGCGGTTTAAGATTGACAGGTCAAATTTTTTCTAACTTCCAATGCTTTTTTAAGCTTGTCAATGTTGCCGCTCTTCAATTGACAGTGCGCAAGGCAGTGCGTTTCTTTATGATGCTTACTTATATTAACTCAGTTGCACGACCTGTCGCTTTCGGAATATTTGTCACAAAGTAATATGGTCATTGGTCAATGGCAATTCGTATTTTGAATTTAAGACTTACAGGAATCGAATGGCCGCCGTGCTAGACTATGGATAAAGCATACGCAGGCATGAATTTTAGATAATATTATTTAATATTTTTGTGAAATTTCTATTTATAGTAATTTATCAACAACATAAATTATAAATCAAAATATTAAACAGAAACACGCATACTATCATTAATTTTCTAATAGAGCGTCATGGAATTTGAAAATGTATTTCTTTCTTATATTAATGAGCCTTTATTGGCCTATATTGAACAAATTGAAAATGCAAACAGTAAATTATAAGCATGAAATTAATCGTGTAAAAGAATATAATATTTCATCGTAAATGATCATTGGAAGGGAAGCGCCGAGATACACGTGAAAGAATTTTCCAACGCTATCAAGGTATTTTATTTTGATCACGTTTCGTCTGTTTGAAATATTCAACAGCATCGATTATCGGCTCACTTTGTACACAAATACTTTTTATTCAATTTACTAGAGTTTGCGTTTGTGACGATTTATGTCTTCGTAGAGGGTGTCCAATGAGCCACAAGTAGGTTGAAAAATGAATACACGTAAGATTTGTTCTGGTTTCTAAGATTACTTAGGGATAAACATATTTTTGTGTTTGAACATTTGAAACGACAATTTATTTTAATTTGAAGATATACTCATGCAGTGCAGTCAGTGGCAAAAATATTGCCTATGTTTTATATGGATGCGCTCACATTTCATACCGTCAGCGGGGCTTCGGTGCCTGTCAGTCACTATTAATATAAAATTACGCGCTGGACGCTAAAAATCCGTTTTACAAAACGCGCGGTCTCTCGGCTAAGTAATTTCCGCACTGTAGAGAATATATATAATCAGAGGTCCAATTATAATAATAGAAATATCCAAACAAAATTGTATTTATGTAATCAAAAAAAAAATATTGTGTGGGGTAATTTTATTAAAATACAACCTATACAATACAATATTTTTTAAAATATTTATACAGGTTTTCTTATAGCACGTATAATTCTCTTTACGGCAGTCAAATTATAAGGCTATATAATTCACTTAGAATTATTTAAAAGCCACTATATTATAATAGGTTGCTCTGGACAGACAAACAATCAAACTGGTAGAATTCTCAAATTATCTTCTTCAGTACCAAGAAAACAACATTTTCCTACTAGGATTTCTTTAGAAAATATTTTTCTGTTTAATTTTAAATTAACTACTTGCATATAAATTGATTATAAATTTGCAAACATACTCGTAGTTAACTTCAAAATAATATTTCAAATAAAGTTTTTTTTCCAAACCGTGTATCTCCGAGTGTGTTTATAATGTATATCCAAGGTAAAGATAGCACGTAATATATTTTACAATAAATTATTTACAGACACTAAAATATATGTTTGCCGAAAATGAAATACAATTTCGCGAATTTACAAAAGGTTTCATTACACAATCACGTGAGTTTAACGAAATATTGTCAGTGGGAAACAAGACAAGTGCGCCTCGGGCGAGAATGCTCTCGTTACCTGCAAAATCGAGATAATGGAGGCACAGATAATATATAAATGAAATACAACGTTTAAACGACTTCGAAAATCGATTTCACAAAGAAGAAATTTTCAAACTCTTAATTACAATACTTTCAGTGATTTTAACTGCAAAGAAGTTACGATTGTAGGTAGAAAGGGTTGGATTTCAAAGCCAACTTCTCTTTAATAAAGAGAAGAAAATTCAGCCTTCTGTTTAGAACCAAAATTCATTCAATTAACATTTCTATACTTATCAACAAGTTACAGTTGAATATTCAGCGAATAACTGGAATGAGTTTAAAGTATTCTTTATTAAAATTTATTTACAAATAACAACTTTATCTTAATATAAATTTCGCTTAAGTTATATAAACTTAAACGTAAAATAACATCATTTACTTGAACAAATTCATTGCCAGTATTCAATTACATTAATTCGTTTTCTAAATAAACACTCTAATATACAATTACGCAACGCAACGAAGTTAAACGCAGGGACGTCGAATTGACTAATTTATCCTCCGTTTTTAGTTATAGATAGGATCAAACACAAAATTGAGTTTATCGTCGGAATCGAGATTTCAATCAGCAAGTATCGAGTGTCGAGTGTTGCCGTCAAGTCAATCAGACCAAATTGAACATGTCAGAGCGCTTTTCAAAGGGACGTGGTATTCGTTTTACTGCAAACAGCCTTTTAGATTATAGAGCGCGCCAGTGGAAATATTCAAATGTATTTAGAGAACAATGGACTCGGTTATACGCAGAATCTGTATGTGAAATTATTATTTTTGATTTGTATTTTTTATAAAGTTAGAGTTGAATAAATGTAATAAAAGTATGTTTATTAAATACGATATTTTTGTGGTCATGTTTTAATCCTGTGTAGGTTTTAATTTTGTGTTTGTTTCTTTTTTTTGAGCTCAATATACATGATAGAGACTCAGCTCCTTATAAGTAGTACAATTCAAATACCTGCTAATAAAAAAATAGAGAATGATTGGTTTAATAGGATGTCAAACGACAATAGATAGAAATATAATAAATCAGATTAATCAGTTCTTGGTTATACAGAATTATGATATATGAGGTCCTAATAGGTACACTATAACATTATAAAATAATATAAAACACATACAACCTCCAACACACAGCTGGGGCATAATGATGACAAATAGAGACGAATGTTACGGTCATCTTAATTGTTGCACTTCTCACGCCGCAACTCATTAATCTCCGTCAAAACGGTCGGTTGAAGGCAAAGTTGCCGATTTGAAGACCCTACTCCCAAACATTAGCAAAATTACTACTGACTTGATACATTAACCGCCGCTTGATGAGAGCCTTAGTTATGCTACAGATTGATTTATTAACAGCTCTTACGATTACGTTAATAAGATGTAAGATTGTATAGCTAGTGCTTTTAAAATAATCATTTTTAATCGTGTACATTTTAAATGTTATTTAAAAGGAATAATATAGTATTAGTGTATAATTATTAGTCATACTGAGCTTGAAATATTCGGGATTCGTATTTTTGTACTGAAATTGTTACTTCGTATTATTGTTAACGGTCTTTTTTTCCCAATTATGGACTGATTTTCAATATTCTTTCTACCCTAGATTTCGAGTCGTTATCATTTGGTACGATTTCAATTTCATTAGAATAGGAACATGGAATCAGAATATGCAGAAGGGACTTCTTCAAAATTAAACGCGATTAGACTCATTCTTTTTGTGTTGGGTTTTGTAGCTTAGACTATTCTTTAATAATAAGAATATCTTTGACCTTGAACTTTCGACGCAGAAGGAAACTCCTCATAATCGAATCAGATAACAATCATTGTATTTTTATTGGATTCAATAAGATCGGCCTTTAATTTATTTGATGCGTAATTCACCGGATAATCCACTCCGGAAATAAGAACTCAGCTCTGCCAGCTAACAACTTCTTATAAATGCTAAATAAATTATAAAATCGCAGGAGATGTTTTACGAAACAATTTTACAAAACAAAAACAGCGATTAATTACGTAAATTCAGTCATCCTATAATTTCCCATAATACCCGACACGAAAATCGTAATATCAATTGGGCTACGATTAGGATAGATTGGTTTCTAGCACCGCGTGACGTTTATTACGGAAATGTGACTAATATTCGATGTTTAAACCGTCTACTAATAAATATGAATTGTAATAAATAAAATTAGGTAAACAACTCAGGTTAACATAATAATTGTCCTATTCAGAGATTCGCTTTGACAACACTATAATCGTTCCCGTTTATGCAAGCTCGTGCATTATTGTGTAGCTAACTGGATTATGATGTCAAAACGCGAAAATGAGTTAACCGAGCTTATGCCAACATACCAAACGCTAAAAACAGAATAACTTGGAGCAGCCATTACCTAAATTGAATTGCGAGATTAAACATCAATTACTTGATAGCAATGGCGCATTTTTTAAACTACTTCCGCCCCAGGCTTGAATGCTTGCTGCATCTTTATCCGTTTTACGGTACTGTGACAAAGGTAAGTTGAGACTCTCGGGAGAAATCGAATTATGAAAAATTTGATTTATACGATTAATTTACAAAATTTAGTACTTTTTCTATAAAAGTAGTCAGAATATACATATAATAATCTTAGGACAACACCCCATCTTTAGGACTATTGTAGTCATTAAAGTCCTGATAGATCTTAACACTTAGAATCCTAGGAAAGCTAATTAAAGGAGAACCTATTAAGGAGACCTATTATATTATAGGTAATTATGGTCCTAGAATCTAGGACCCATACGAACGCACGTGTAAAAAAACGACTACATTGACAACGAGAAGATACACTTTTACACAAATATGTAACTCATATTATATATTGTAGAGGTAAATTATGCTCAAGGACGAAGAACAAAAAATAGCAGAAACATTTTACCTAAATCCCACCCTGCGAAAACAACTAAATATCAAGGAAGGACCCTATCAATCTTAATTACTTGTGGCAAGTTTCTGAATCACAAGCTATTATCTAAATGAAAGCGAGAACGTCCCCGGACATAGTCCGGGCCTCGATCCAGCAATTTGTTTCTTATTCTTCGTAAACATCATACTTTTTGTTTGGAAAACAAATTATATTACTTTAACTTTACCTGACGCAGACATGCTTTGTTATTATCAAATCTTTCATGCAGTAAATGGCATCGGGAAGCAATTAGAAATTTTAATTACACGACGCATCTGGCCCTGATATTCTTTTGCGCACAATATCTGATGAACAAACCGCTGTTAATAATGGTTTCACCTCATCGATTCTCCTAACAATTAATTGAAATTTTATTCTTCTGCACGTTTATTTTTAATTAATATAGTTTATAATAATGAAAGATGTTTTATATAAAGCCTATTTATATTTTTATCTCAAAATTATCATGATTACCCAAAAAGAGTTACGTGGAACAAATCATTCTTAAAAGATTTTATAATTTTATCTTTTCTTAAACAAGTCGATGTCAGTACTTTATATTTCGCTTTAATATTTTACTCTTAATAAAATACAATCAACCACATCCGCTAAAACATATACTTGCGTAGGAATGTAAGTAAGCAAAACTTAGGTTTTATGTCTCGTTTACACTCCCTGAGAACGTACGTTTTTAAAGAGAAAATGGGAAAACAGCCATTAGTGTAGAGCCGATTAAGACTAGTATTTTAAGGTATTAGTGCTTGTTTGAACTGTTCAAGTAGCTTGACTGTGTCTATAAAACGGAGAGGAGCTCTCTCGCTGAATTTTCTCAACTGTATTCTACTAATGTTTTGTTAAATTCTTGTAAGTATATTTGCAACACATGAATGTAAATTTTATTACTGCATAGTATATTCTTACATATTTAGTGTAGTCTTATATATTTAGTGTAGTCTCTTTAATATTTTATTATGTTGGTAATTAAAATACAGCATTGAGTTATTTGTCTTAGAGAACAAAAAAAGGACTAATACAGGTAGCAGTCGGAATAAAGACTGGAAAGGTACGTCGCACATAACGGTAAGAACTTGTAAAAACTAAGATTTACGCATTTATAAGTGACACGCATTGCAACAGGCGCGGAGTATAACAGTACTTGAATCCGAGAAACGTGAGGACGCTGTCCCTGCTAGACTGGAAAGGGTCGTGATCAAGATTCGAACGGGGTTTTTCCGTGCGTGAGATTCCAGCTAACGGCAGTAAGTAGCTTAATGGCCCGGAACACATTGGATATTTGCACTTGCCCGAACATGTTCGTTTGCTGTTATTTTTTTATTCAACTGCAACCGCAAGCGCGGTTACAGGCTTATTGTGCTATGTTTCTGTATATTGTCAATCTCCGGAAACATCGGGTATTCGGTTTGGATGTAATCCTCATTGCAATATACCGGATCAATTTTATTGTAAAAGATTCTTTAGTGATATTACAAATGCGAAATTGTGTTTGTTGGCTTGTCTTTCTTTTTGAAATGGCTCAACGTAAATTTTTGCGAGTTAGTTAATGCCGGCGCCGCCGGCGCATGATGTAGATACCTTTTATTCTTGGAAAAACCTTTCACGCGGGCGGGGCCACGAGCAAAAGTAGTTGTTAAAGAGAAGGGAAATATGCTAAATAAGCCTGTCCTGTTTACAGTAAAGAAAACCTAAAACACCGTAATACTCGCATTTACTACTGAGTAATGAGATAATAAGTGAACGAAATCGTATAAATGCGACGACTATGAAGACTAGTGTCTAGTGCAAACTAAACTAAATATTATAAAGAAAACGCAATACGAAACTACATTATTTGAAACATTTTCAAAAGGATTAACATCAGAAACTACCAGCTAAAGTTATTATATAATATAACAACAAAGGTCAGTTTGAATCAAGGAGCGTAATGCTCATAACGGGGTTGTTCGCAGACAATTTGGTAGCTTTAAGTCCTTTGACCTTGTGACCGGTGCTGGAAGCCGGATCAGACGTGAACGTATAATGGACTATCATATCTCGACACAGACGGTTATAAAGAATAATATCCTAATTACTAGATCATCGTTCCTTAATGCTTTGTTCGTTTTTAACCCTCAATGTTAAGAACGGGTTCGAAGTTTTTACCGTAAGCTTGACTTAGAAGGCATGTATCTTATATTCATCTACATATTATGTATTTTATTCTTTTACTTGCTCTTATACTGGTCCATTGTGGGGCATTAGCAACACACTTTTACTCATGTTCTTGCTACGGTGATTTCGATATTTTTTTACGGCAATGGTTACAAATATTCTCTTTGGAATCAATGATCTATTAAAAATATATTTTTAGAATCACATAATAAAAATAATAGCCTTATATCGTTTTTTTAATAACATTTTTCTGTTATTATATAATATTGTAAACTGTATTTAACAGTAATTGACTTTAATGTATTGTTTCATTTCAGTGTGGGGTAGAATTATGAAATAAAAGCCGGGCTGCCAGAGGCAGCTGGGACCTGAATGCCGTGGATCGGGGTCACTGGCGTGCTCTCTGCCAAGGGGACCGAAAGCATATCATGAGGATAATCACGTTATAATTAAACTGTAGTTGTATGGGGATCTTGAGGTCGCAATGAGGGCGTTTAAGTTTATAAGCAAAATGTTTAGGCGTATCGTTCGTTAATTAATGAATGAATCGTTTTAGGTGAGATGAAGTGGATCACGATCATAATAACTTTATGCAGAACTTCTATAACAGGTTAGTACGGTGCTTTCAATATCAATCCCATACAACATTACAAATATTTTTATTTTACTAAATGACAACTACGCCATTGTGATTCAATTCTGAGAACATAACTTTATTCGATTATTTGGAATATTTCTTTTGAATAGTTAAATAAATCGGAATCTTGCTATTATCTTTAACTGTTCTAAAACAAACCACCCGTTATATGATCTGTTCCAGAAAAATTATCTTTACAAAAAAAGATAAATACCAAGAAAAATACCTCACATAATCACTTATCCTCGATGTGTGGTTGAGCATAACAATTTACGTAATTGAACAAAAGAGAATAAAAGCGAATACGAATAGGTAAAGCATTTCATGAGACGCGTCAATGTCATGTCTTATTCAGGTATGAGCCGACATAACTTTATGGAAGTTGTGAGCAGGCGGAAAATTGTAACAGAAAATTTCGGATTAAAAATGAAACGTCCCTCAAAAATTATATTCTTGAGAGGAAAGTCATAAGATCAGCGTTTCAGTCGGCTTATAAGCATAAAAGGGTGTTCGTCGGCGGAGAGGATCGCTTAAGCATTCTTATCACAGCTGTTTAATAAGATATTCAATGATCAAGTAACCCTAAAATTTTGTGAAATCAGTTTACGAAGCGTTGAATAAAAATTGTGCTATTTTTCGTAGTATTACACTTTTATTATCCGCATAAAGCGACGCGTCTGGAAAATTCTTATGGTAAATGATCATGATTAACTTTAGCATACGACATATGTTTATTCGCAGTTTTGTACGTAGATGAATTAATGTATGTTTAAATTATAATATGTATTAATAATTTGATTAGCGACTTTACAATAAGCAGTATCTCTTATAGCAGTCATCGTTTCCATTCTTTATACTTATTAGCACTGAACCTACTTTATTTTAAACAAGGTTTCACTCTTAATCAAATTATATTTGTTTTTAGACTTTCTCTATGTATTTTTTATTCGTACCGTGGACGATTGGGTCCTATAAAAAAAAACATGTTTTAGTCAGAGTTCTTACCTCCATTTGTACTTAAGTCGGTTGTCACGCTATAAAACATTCATAAGAATTAGCGAAATGCATTTTTTACATAACAATAATAGTATTTAGAAATCAAAAATCTTATACAATTTGGCACAATTGTTTTTTTATAGTCAACTCAAATATTATTTTTGCGCGTTTTATAAATATTTCTTTTACTCAATAATTTCCTTTAGTATGTCTAACATTTCTGTAATATGTAGGTCACATTCTCTCTAGAAATACGAACTCAAAAAAATAGCTTCTATTCACCCGATATACCAAACAAAGTTTCATCAAACTCACCTTGACGTATATTGAAGTATGCAAGTTTTATAAGGTAAAGAGATTAGGCGGTCACAGTTACCAAACTCAATCTTTTGCATTATATATTAACCAAACAATAACATCTAAGAGTATACAAATAAAAGCCATTTTGCCCTTAGCGTGTTACTATCTATTATTTATGTGGACAATTGAAAAGGGAATCAGGAAAGACAAAGAAAAAAAATCGTAACCATATTTCGAGTTGGTATTAAATTTTACTCATTGCTTCTGTTTTTATATTGTTATTGTTGCTGTGTTATACTTAGGTATTATAAGCACTTTGCCTTTAAAGTATCCTGAAACATACTACTAATAGGAAAAAACTCGTAAGCATAACAGGCGTTTAAATAATTATTTGTTATAGGACGATGACGTAATAAACTACCAGTTGAATTTTTACACATAGACTTTATTTTTATTCTAACTCATTTAAGTAAAAATCAAAATTATGTTTTATATATTTGGAGTACATTTTTCAAAGGTAATTATTTGTTAAAAATGTTTTCATCTTATAATTTTTTTATAACGTTAAAGCAATCGCTAGGGGTAGTCGCGGGATGGACGCTGAATCTGGCAAATATATGCCAATTTTGTTAAGAGTGTATCGTTGTAACGTCGTGGCGGTTTTGAGGCCTCACAGGGGAGGCAGAAAAAGATAGGGGAAAGTCTTAGACACGTTTGAATATCATGTTCGTGCATGTCGCGCTCATGAAGCTCCGTCCCCTAAATATGGTATGAGAAACAATGTCGTATTTGCTAAAAACAACTAAATATAGCTGCCGAAAAAATCTAAAACACAACTTAAAGCATTAGGTTGACTGGTAGTATAAGCCCGCCTGTACACCACATATAAAGACTAAAGTTTTATCTTACTTTTTTCTAATATTATAAATGCGAAAGCTTGGAAAAAATAATTGTGAGTTAAATGTATTTGAATTAAATTTACGGACAGACCATGTCTTAAATCAACACATAGGTTACTTTTTATCCCGGTAATTTGCTTCTATGTGAAATAATGAGATTTTTTATAAATCGCTACAGTGTTTTCGGAACTTTTTATACCGGGAAAATCATTTTCACATGAACGCGGTTGCGAGCAACACCTAGGAAATAAATAAATTGATTTAGTAGCTTAGTATTATATTAAAATGTATCCTAAAGCCATTTTGTGTCGAATACTAACCACCTGTAAGAGCTTAGTTTGATATCTTCTACTTACTAAGTAACATTAACCCAAGATTCCCGAATGTACGTCCTGGATAAGATTGTATAAGCCGATAAAGACCGTTCCTGTGATCTACCAACCAATTTCCTAACTGGTAAAAGGTACACAATTTATTAAAAAACTTGTTTGCTGTATCTGAACTGCGACCCACATAGATATCGTGGAAAGTTCGTTTGTAGGCTGCATCACAGTGACCTGTTATTCAATTTTATCACTGAAATATTCCGTTTGCTACACAACACTTAATTCTAAATCCTTTATGCATAATGAAGTACATTGTGTTCACCGGTGTCGGTTAAGGTTGAATATCACCTTGTAGTCGATGGGGTTCAGGAGGCCGGTTACCTCGCCTGCTAACGAGGTTGGCTCAAACAATCAGAAGTCAAGCAGAAATTGATGGGGTGTTCTGTGCGCCCACACTGACGCAGACGCGTACCCACCCGCCTTAATTAAAAGACTTCACTCAAGCGTAATTTGCAATATTGGATCGTTTGTCTCTGTGATGTTCTCTACTCCATGGACTTCGATAAGACGGATTACACAATAGAAAGTAGCAGAGGAATAACAAATATTCACAAATTTAAATTAGTATTAAAATCTGTAGACGTGAAGTAAATATCGTTTCGGGTATTTCAATGTTCATTTCAAATGAACGTCAGAAGACCCTTCCGACATTTAATATAGTTTGAAGACGCGGCTTCACGGGTTTCCTTGAGAAAAGGATAAGTAAGGTACGTTTTCAGTTAAAGGTTAACGTGGTATTACACGCATAATTTTAGCACATGTTTCTCGTGTCCGCATGAATTACGTTTTGTACTAAATAACTTGTATACAGGAGATAAAATGACGTTGATAGACTTTTGTATACATTAATGAATAATATATTTTAGCGTTTGCTCCTACTATTAAATAAATCATAATTTTTAAGATGTATGTATTGTATTTTTATAGTGATTAGTTTATAAGATTAAGGGAAAGAGCTAATCCAAAGCGTTGGAAGAAATGTTTACTATATTTGGTGGAAGTTATTTATTACTTAGCACTGCCACGTGAGCATGTAAGGTCAGTGTCTAATTGTTATTTGGATTTTTTGGATCTACGTTTCAAAATAGTAAACAAGTTATAGCAAATACGATATAATTGTTGGTTGCTAAGAAATTTGTAGTGCTGACGGCGTAATTCTAAATAATAATACTTTAATGGAACTTGTAAAAAATCTTTTTCTATGATTTCAGCATAACATGCTTTTAAACACAAAATGGCCATAAGTATGTCAAAACCAAATACAAAATTCGTCTCTATAATCGATAAGTACAATCTCGATTTGTATAATATAACGGCGTAGATGTTAATCAAATTTAATTGCATTCCAGGAGCATCGCCATTGGCCGTGTTTGCTTATAAGGTAATTAAACACTGGGAGCTATTGAGTAACGCTTTCCGACAAACGCCAAAGTTGTGTCGCTTGACATAACCTCAGTTTATGGACTAGCGCGTGTGTAACCACCCATCACATGTGCTCCTTCGTGCAGATATCTCGATCAATATTGCCACTTTAATAAGGGAATGGTGTGCTGAATGTTGAAGTTGCTCCTTGTTAATTAATATTTGGAGTTGATATAATTTAGGCTTCCTTTTTATGAAATAAGGCTTTAGTTTCACTTATTTGATAATTATTTTGATAGTTTTAGAGTCCATGGTACTTATGAAATAATGGAGACATTTAACAGAATTATACGGCATTAGTTTACTGAAAATTTCGTTTAATTTATGCAATCAAATACTAACAATTTTAGACTGGGCACCCGACTAAATCTCCGCAAATATAAAGTCAATTAACAAATGGGAATGCCACGATCCCGTCGTGATAGTTTGTGGTATCACTTATTCATAATATCATGCCCATTTCACATTTGAAGGTAGTAAAATTATATACGTTCCTAGTAAAGTGCATATCTGAGTTGTTCATGTGTCTAAAAAGCATGAACAAATAAAGTTTTCAAACCTATCTAGACTAAAAAAAACATTAAATATATTGCTTTTGGACGGTCCAGTGAGAATAGAATTTTCGAATAATACAGCGACTTACCTTTCTAATAGAACCCAAGTGTTCCAATCTGCAACAGAAAAAAACATACATTATATCATTCAGACAGACGTGACCTAAAAACTAATAGGGAACAAAGGTATAAAAGACAAGCAATATACTTATCATGTCGTAAAAGTGAGTAGGTAACAGTTTATTGACCCTAAAGGCGTGTTATCGTTACATTTGCATAAGGCCGGGTATACGCGACCTCTCTTTGACGCTAACCCTCCGTTTTTACGATCGAGATGTGCCTTATGGTCTAGCATTCCTCATTTTTACAAGGAAAATATTTCTTCAGTGGTACATGCCTAGCGCGTTGTTCTGATTTATAATTTTCAATAAAATTAGACCATTATTAAACAGGCCCTTTTATCACGAATGCGGCACAAAAGACTTTTATAACTCAATAAAGACTGTGAAATTGTGTTTGAATTTTATTTTTAAGAGATTCTATTCGCGCTTCATCGGAACAATAATCCTTGTTTGAATGCTAATTAGCTCAAATTAATTTTACACTTCAAGAAAGACATGATTCCTTAGTAGTTAATGAAGAGTTTACAAAAGGAATATGATTTAGAACATTCTATTATTTATTAGAACGTGCTGAGTACCTACTTGAGACTTTGAATTTTTAGGTCTCTGTAAGTCCCGGTTAGATTATTTTTCTCAATTGAATGAGCAGATGAAAATATAACTGCTTTGTTAAAATTTTAAGAATAGGTTTATACATTGCGAGAAAGTGATATAGCAGCAGTGCCTTAGAATACAAACAAACAAGTTCATACACATATTACAAATCTTATTGGGATATTTAATTTTTTTTTGTAATATCTAAAAAGTCATTTCGTATCATCGTTAGTAGTATAATTATGCAAAGAAGTGTATATAAAATATTTTACTGCTAGATACTGTTAGCGCAGCGAAAAAACTTCCAGTTGATTGCATTCGAAAGTTGAATTTTACTTAGCTACATAAATTATGTACAGAAGTTGGCAGCGAGCAGCTAAGAGTAAATTTGTGCAAACAGAATTTTGAACATCATGCTAATTCAAAAGATATTGTAATGGCTCCTACAATGGAAGTATTATTCGCAAAAGGTTAGAGAGTTGCTAAATGTTTTATTTCGTTGTTTGTGTTTCGAGAATGTTTTACGCGAAATGATTTTTATGTTTTACAAGTTTTTGGCCGCAACTGTGTCAAGTGTTCGTTTCTTTTTCTTGGAATCACAATCATAAAACTTATGAATGTATGCTATCTTCTATTTCTTTTGAGTACCGGGTAGTATTTTAAAGGAATACTTAGTATAGTAGTCTGAAAAACATTGAGACAGTATTTGGTTTCTTGATGTGCTAAAGCACAAATGTCATCCATTGGATATGGATTAAATTCAAATGTTTACGATGTGCCAAACATCAAAACTTCGAAATATCTTTGAATATAATTTTTCCAAACTACTCATGGCTTCAGGGTGAAGAAGGAAGCTATCTGAAATGTTGCTTTTTACAAATATCACATTTTAATTCCAGAAATTGTATGAGTTTAAAATAACATAAATGGGAAATTATTTTATTGTAATTGTTTTTTCGTTAAAGGTTTCATGAGATTGTATGTCAAAGAAATGATTTTTTTTTTCAACAAGAGCGAATGTGTTTCTTGTTCATCCCTAAAATTCGTATCATATCTACATTAAGCGTGTAGTATAAATGTTGCTCTACAAAACTCCTTAAGTGGTATTATTATTCGGCACGTATTTTCTCTTATCATATTCCTTGAATTACATTTGTAGAAGTGTCTCAAAATATTCTCCTATTTATTATACCATTTGCTATATTATTTATATGAATATTTATTACAATGTTTTCGTATAAATTGTTTGATAATTGCTAAACATACTTACGATGTACGTAGGTTGTGTTCGTGTTTGTTCTAATAATTTTTTTTCTATTTTCTATTAAGTATTAGGTTTTATTTTGGTTTGGTAACGAAATAATATTATTCAATGGCATTAAAAATTACGCGATAAAACGCATATAATTCTCCGCGTTGAAAAGCAGACTGTTAAAATAAACAGGACTAACATTCATCAAGACTTTTGTAAATGATTTTTAAGGCAGGCACAACGACTGAATAGCTAATGAGGCTCCGCATTGGGCTCTTTGTTTCAGCATATTCATTACCTGCTTCCATCGCCGTTTGTTCACAAAAAAGTGTTCATTGTTCTCGGCCGTGGCCCCTCGAGAGTAAACAAACAATATCTCTAACAATTTTGAGGTCAAGTGATTTTGGCCGGTGAATATTCAAGGAGATAATTAGAAGAGAAAACAAGCTTAATTAGTACAAATCACAATTGAAGAAAAATTGTATTGGGCCCGTGTCGAGGGTTGCAGCCGGCGGGAAACTCAAAGCGTTTAACTTTGCTTTTTATCTTTTACTGAAAACATTTAATGTAACAAACCTGCGCTTTCACGGCTAATAAAACTGTTTTTGTAGATAGCATTAGACGATTCGGTGTTGAAATGAAATTCGCTAACTCAATGTAATGTCGCGACTCTGTATACACAGACTGCGCGCTACAACTCAACTTGCGCACTTAGTTATGGCAAGTTAGCGCCGCGCTGAGGCTTATTGCTCTCGCCAACTGATTTACTCGTTAAAAATCGTAACAGTATACTGTTGGTTGCATTACTTAATTATTATTAATATTTTAAAATTATAAATTTTAAGTATATTACTTGCCTTCGTAGTCTATTGATTTGTTATGGTAGAGCACTTATATACCGAAAGCTTGAAGTTCGATTCTTAGACTGAGCAACATCTTATATGTGTGTTTAGACTATTTTCTCGCAATTAAAACATTTTAGATGGACGTGTATATCAGACAGATCGCTAGTCGTAAAACTAAGCAAAATAGTTTTTGCAAGGGCGTTATAACATAAGATATATAATGCGCGGTGCTCCGTATGGCGCCCACTCCATATTAAAATAAGTAAATAAATAAAGGCAGAACAAAGAAATAAAGTTATAGATTTTAAAATTTACGTGATAAAACGTGTTATTTATAATTAACAGTTCCAATAAATAAATATTTAACTAAATGGCTCCCCAATCGTACCAAATTGAATATTGAATTCAATTTACCAGCAAACTCCAATAGTGCTAATTAGCGTAGCTAACCCGTGATGCTGCCGCGCAAATAGATTTTCAAATTAATAGATAATTCTATCTGACTAGTGACTGATACTCCCAATGTAAATCGGACAGTGGCGCTCCGAACCGCTTAACGGAATAAATAATTATTTTTTTACGGTTTTTGGGCAACACTCGGTACTACGTTTGTTTAAAATTACGGCATTTCAGAAAACGGCATAATTGGAATACAACTGGTAAAAATGAAACAAAAGTAATAGGAAATTCCTATTACCATATTTCATACGACAACTAATCCATGTTAATGAAAATGAACATAAAATTTAGGGCTTCTTAGTACTTTGTTGCGCTAGCCTACAAGAACTTGTATCCTAAGGCGCCATTAAATAGATTTTATATAAAAAAAATAAGTTTACAAAATAACTGTAACCTTAAGCGAACACAATGAGATTGTTGAAATTGTAGGTAGCACAAACGAAATCCTCAAGTTGCGCATCCAATAAATATAGACCAGCCAAAGAGAATTTTTCGATACATAAAGCACGTTGGTGCGAGTTTGTAGATGGGGTAAGTGTTGTTGGGTAAATCCGATCAAATATGGATAGGGAAATTCCAGCGGCACCCAGTTTCCGCAGATGCAGCCTTTTGCACCGAAAACTGACGCATCATTGCTTCGAGGGTTGCAGAACATGAATACTCAAATACTCATTTTTTCTTTCAATAAAATATGAAAGTCGCCGTCACTAGGATGTTTGGTTTTATTTTATTAACGCATGTTTTGCTAAAATGTTAAAAAGTCGTGTTCCATTTTGGCGCTGTGCACGTCGCGTTGTGCGGTTTACTCATCTAATATTGATGATATACATTTCACCGGCGGGACACGTGTTGTTGCCTCTTGACCCCATGCGGTACGTGTGTTGCTTGTTACCCTGTGAACGCGTACATTAGTATATTCCTCCGCGTATTCTCTACCCTACTATGTAACCACTAACGTACACTCATCTTTCACAAGCATGCACTTTTGGTTATGCTTATTTTTGTACAGTGTAGCTCTTTCTGTAATATCTTTGACTCAATTTTTTTCAAGATACTTTTAGAAAAAAATGAATGTCCTTTGTACATATATTAATTTAAAAATTAACATTTAAGAGTGACCTCACCCACTTATAACCTCGAGCACTTAGTTGTGGAATTTAAATGGAACAGCTTATTAAATATAAAAAGAAATATCTTATCGTATCACGCTTTTATATTATTACCAAATTTAATCGATAAAATATAATCTTTCTAGTATATAGGCAGTTACTTTTCACGTACCATTTGTTTGAAAACGGACCAAAAAACAGATCGTATTCGCAATGTATTGCTGATAGCCTTTTGGCTGGCATGACAATGTCCAATTCCCAACAGTAATAAGTCATAAATTTGTATTACAACCGCACAAGTTTCAACAAATGTGCTAACGATATATGAGTTTGGATCCCAGGCGAAAGAACACGTTTCAATTTAGCCCATGGATGGAAATGGCAATGTTTTGTATCTACAACCAATAAGTTTTCATTTTATGATGTTTTAGAAACATCATTTCGTGATTTTCCTTTAAATTGACAATTTATTTAGGCCAAAAACTCCGTTTTCCAAACAAGGTCTCTGTTGACTCAATGTTCTGCCGCATAAATTATCCAATATCAATTGCCATTCATATTTTTTATAAGAGTATTTTTAGAATTTATAAAAATACATTGGTATTTTTTTTTTGCGTTTGTGCCATTATCTATTTCATATATCTGTTTTTCAAAATATTCATACAGATACAAATCACGTAAAATAATTGTATTTTGGTAACGTGAACACTCAATAATAAATATTATAACTAAAACTGTATTACGAATAATATTCATTTTTGTGGGAATTCTCTTGATAATGATGTTATGTAAATAAAATTCGTATTCAAGTGTAAAACGTACCTATGTCAAAATGCAGACGTGGGTTGTATTTTACGTCTCCGCGAATTAACAAGCTCTAAAATGGATTAAGTCCCCTCTTGAGAGGATTTAATTAATAGAAAATTAGATAACGTATGTGCAGATATTAAAAATGAATAAGCCATTATAAAATTCTGTTTCCAAGTTCTCAACATGAAACACATACGTAATTAATATTAATTGTCGACTCAGTTGTTAAATTGACATGTGCCTTACCGATATATTTTTTTAATTTATTACAAACTTTCCTTGGATTTGAAAAACATTTTTAGAATCACAAAATGTTCTAAGATTTTTGATAAAAGAAACTGAGAAAATAACTGGAGCTTTTGGACTTTACATATAAATGGAATGTTTGAACCGTCACGAATACATCGTGGCATGAAACCCTCGTGTCCTGCAAACCAACCTGTCCCCTAACTAGATTATCTAGCCAGAGGTCAACGAAGTCATGTCTGCTAGATGTGGCATTTTAAACGAAATAAATTAAATATTATATTTAGGAATTCAATTCTTTTTGGTTGATCGAAGATCGCTTAACTTGATCAGAAAATTACGAAACTGACCTAACAAGAACAGCATTTTTTTTCGAGTAAGTTCAATAACATTTTAGTACCAAAGACGCAAAAGATAAGAATTTACCTATACACACTATATTATAATAATCCGTTATTAATAATTTTGTGAGGAGTACCCAATAAACGACAAAAAAATTATCAGGCGTTGGATCGCCTGTTATAATTACAAAATACGACGTGTATATTTTGTAAATAAAATACATTAAATTAATCTCAAATATATCCTGTTCTGTAATATTATTTAAGTATCGTTTTTAGTCAAGTTCTATTTAGTTCAATGTAAGACCCAACCTCGTATGTCGTAGCACACTTATTCAATAATCTGATTCAATTCCGAGTGAAGGTACAGTTTCATGCTTACTGTCGTGTATTTAATATTCAAATGCGCACACCCTTCAGTGAATCTACATTTTACGTTAAGAACAAATCAGATTTGACTATATTTTAATGTTTTTGATTAATTATTCAATGCGTAAAGTAAAAAAGCGACGATAGCCTAGTTGGGTGTGGAACGGACTGCCGAGACGAATGTCCGCAGGTTCAAATCCCAAGGGCACACACCTCTGACTTTTCTAAAAAAATCATGTGTGTATTCTTTGTGAATTTATCGTTCGCTTTAACGGTGAAGGAAAACATCGTGAGGAAACCTGCACATCTGAGAAGTTCTCTATAGGAATTTCGAAGGTGTGTGAAGTCTACCAATCCGCACTAGGCCAGCGTGGTGGACTAAGGCCTAAACCCTCTCAGTAGTAAAGGAGGCCCGTGCTCAGCAGTGGGCAAGTATATAATACAGGGCTGATATTATTATTATATTTATTATTCAATGCGTAATAACATTTAATTATTAATTATGTTGTTATCTGCTTTACATTATACTACATTAATTTTAAGTCTTAAATCTAAATATTTTTAGTCGGTTTCTATTTAAGATCTACAAACAAAGCACTAAAAGGACTTAAATTCGAACCGATTGAGACCACAATTTAGGAGGCTGAATCTAGTCTTTACCCAGGTCGGCTAGCATTTTAAGCTGTCGATTTCGGTTGTTTTAATCACACAATGCATTTACCCATGTTAGAAACACTGGAATGAAAATATTTTGCAAACGAAGTTTTAAACGAACAATGATCGATAAGGAACTCAAAATATATTGTTCAAGGATAGCGTTCTTATAAATATATCTTAGTTTTTAAGACTATTTTCTTTATTATATGTGTATATTACCGCGATCGTCTGACTGGTTGTATTAGACTGACGCAAACTACACGGCAGCGGAATGTCATCGCTGCAGCTAAATTACGTTTCCACCTTTAATATAAAGTGTATTCGCAAAGATGGATGCAAGTAGGAATAAATGAAGGCGCAGTATACAACATGACAATGCTTGCAGTTTGTCGCTAATGGTGTTAGCAGTGCGCCTGCGGCTCCATTAACTGTAGATAATGCGTCTAATGTACCCACCGCCTTTTAAAGTTTTATACATGTAGGTATTTTTAAACGTTCGCATTAGTATATCGTTTGCGTAGAGGAAGAAATAAATAACTCAAATTTTATAGTTTTGAGAAAACCACGATTATTAATAAATTGGAGACAATTATGTGATAGGTCATTTTATATTTTTTGGGTCTGATTATGTTTTTTCTTATGCTTTAAGAAACCATTTATGTTGCTTACAAAATAATCAAGTTATCTAATTTTGCCACAAATATACTTTGTAAGTATAATTAGGTACTGTTTTCGGCAAATTATTTATTTTTCCCAATGCAGTTATTGATATGATTAACTAGATTCAATGGCTGCATTTTTTTGAATTTTGAGTCGTAATAGTACGAGATCCCACTGCAGAATTAGTGCACTCATCGAGTACATGTTAAAAACTACATTCTTACACATATTTATGCTTAGAAGAATATATATCTACTAGGTTGCCTATTAAAACTTGGCCGCAAATATTTTTAATTAAATTATTGTTAATTGATTTTTCGGAAAACATTTCATTCATTTGTTTTTCAAATAAAATAGCGTCCACTTCATGACAATACACATAAAGACTCTGAAAAACCACGGTTGCCGTTGCGCACTTGGCCGCACCTCTTCGCAGCCAGGTGTAAGCAGGTATGACTATGATACATTTACTCGTTCATAATGTATATTTATTAGCTATACATCAAATTAAAGCTGAATTTTTTCTGTTGATCATGATACACGGTTGCCTAATTAAATCTAGCCGCAAATAAGGGTTGCCGACTCTTAAAAATGATAAATATTGAAGGTAGAGTGAAAGAGAGCTAGCGCGTAATATTACCAGTCAGAAAAGGATAGCGAGTACTAGCTGTACGACACTTTTGAGCCATTGCGCATACGCCTGATGATCGTGTTCTCAACCACCAGTTAAAACAATAGTAGATACAACTTAATAAATACTCCAAAAAAAAGTCTTCTCAAAATGATAAATGTAAAAATTACCACAATAAAGTACTATCCATTAAAAATAAAATTAGGGCTACTCACGTAAAATAAAATTTTATTGCGCAAGTACTGTTTGAGTAAATATTATATTTTATTCAAGTATTCAATAACTTATTACATATAAATGAAGCATTTAAGTAACTCAAAAATTAAACAAACGTATCTTATCTATCCGTAAATTTTATTTAAAAATCTGAACCATCAGAGCTTTCATTTTCACTAGCATAGAAGCTATCACTTTCATAACTTTCATCGCTAGAAATATCATAATCATCGTCATTATCGGAAGATTTGTTCGTGGAATCACAGAGAACATTTTCAACTTGCATTGGAGCTGAATCTCCCAGAAACCATGTAGAATTCTTCTGTATCTTTATGCTTTAAAACTGTAATTTTTTTAAGACACGCTGTATGATATCCAAAGTCATAGGTAGATTCAATTGTTAATATAATATCATTGTATTTATATTTTTTTTACGACGAAATAATAACATTAGCATACACTTTTTGAATGATGCATCATCAAAGTCAAGTACATTGCATTTTTTCTCACACAGAAAACACGCCTTGATTTTTATGAATTTTATTCGAAGTTTATTAACCCATTTAGCATCGGAATGTTTGCCGGTAAACATGACAGCTACATGACGTGTGTCACGGGAATATAACCTTATTATGTACTACATGCTATGTATGTTATCCTTTTCTGACTGGCAATATAACGCGCTAGCTCTCTTTCACTCTACCTTCAATATTTATCATATTTAAGAGTCGGCAACCCTTATTTGCGGCCAGATTTAATTAGGCAACCGTGTATCATCATCAACAGAAAAAATTCAGCTTTAATTTGATGTATAGCTAATAAATATACATTATGAACGAGTAAATGTATCATAGTCATACCTGCTTACACCTGGCTGCGAAGAGGTCCGGCCAAGTGCGCAACGGCAACCGTGGTTTTTCAGAGTCTTTATGTGTATTGTCATGAAGTGGACGATATTTTATTTGAAAAACAAATGAATGAAATGTTTTCCGAAAAATCAATTAACAATAATTTAATTAAAAATATTTGCGGCCAAGTTTTAATAGGCAACCTAGTAGATATATATTCTTCTAAGCATAAATATGTGTAAGAATGTAGTTTTTAACATATACTCGATGAGCGCACTAATTCTGCAGCGGGATCTTAGACTATAAAAATGAAACCGCCCATTTAAATTCATTCAATAATTTAAAAATCAAAAATCATAGTTATCGGTTTCATTGTTGTATTTATATTGTTTAGTCTAAATCTATCTTTTTTCTGATTTATGTCACGAACTATTTAGGATGGCGTTTCGTTCAATAGATATTGTGAGATTTACAAAAACTATTAGAACCGTAATTACAACAATAAAACACACAATTTAGGCTCTATAAGCGAAGAGGTAAATAACGCCAAATAGCTTAATTTAATAATCACTGTAAAATCGGCACCGTGTATTAATTAAATAAACGATAATCATCATACGTATAATTGGACCATTTTAAGGATCCGGATATGAACTTATGGGGTATGAGCGGGAAAGAGGCTCGTAACGGTTAATAAACGTAATTGTCTAGTGTTGCTTGCAACATTTGGGGAGTTTGTGGCTTGCATGCTAATAGCTAGCCGAATTTCAAGCGGGATTTGTACGGAAACGAACATCTGTTCCGATTTATTACGAGATGGTTAATTAGTAAATGCTAGAGTAAACGTGTGGTTTTAAGAGATAGCAAATAAATATTTGTGTTATAACAACATATATAGACCTATTACACTGGCGAAAAAAATATTCGTAGAATTTACATGCAAGAGCAGTACCTTTTAATTCATTTCTTATTTCTAATGTCTTACAAAAACGATTTGTTTATAGAACACAATTTTAAGATATTTGTTGAAAAATTTTTTGTTTAGCAGGTTTTTTAAATATTTTATATCATAGTTCTTTTAGTTATGAATCGCTTGCACAGTATCCTACCGATAGCATTGCGGTCATACGTTGGTCGCAGCGTCGATTGACACAAGACAAGCCAGCCACAATGATGTGATTTGCCCACATAACGTCTATACACCTAACAATTATACGTCAGTTATTGACGAATTTGACTAATAGTGATGATTGTGTAGCCCTAGATCCCTTTGAGAGGTTTAGTAGATTCTTTTTACACCACGAAATAATGCGGTAGCTTCACGCCTTACGGTGTAAAACTCAAAGTTGTATAATGTCAGTTTTGTCCTTTTAACGTGAAAGAATGTTCGTAAAGCAGCTTTTTCATGTGACAAAAAACTCAAAAATTTCTAAATTGGGTGCACTAATTGCGCCTCTGCCTACCCCTTAGGGGTTAAAAGTCATAAGAGTCTGTATATTAACTTGTTACCGACTTTGTTACAAGTGAACGCTACAAATAAGATATATAAAACTACATTACTATTACTGAGGGACATGGGCAGAAGTGAACGGTATTCGTATGTTTTTTTGGTTAGATAAAAGAGTATTTATGATCTGTAGAGTGAAATATCCGCGCCATTGAATAGTCGTATTGTGTAAACTATATTCAAGCTGAGTTACGTCACGTAGTTATTCAGGCGTGCCTTTTCAAAAGCTTTCTGCGCACTCGGCTCTTCAATAAATGCTCAATGAATATCTTTGGCGTAACTTACCTGTTCTCCTATCTGAAATTAATAACCTTTTCTATTCTTCTACTGTGTCGAGGATCAAAACGCACGCCAAGGGCGTGATACTAAGTTCATTGTCAGTCTTTGTAAGTTTATGCCTATGTACATCTATATTAAAACTCGATGAAATTCGAAATTGAATAGTGTTCGCGCTACGAGATAGTTTCAGTGTACACCATGATGTATATTTATGATTTTATAATATATCAGTCTGTTAATATTTAGGTATAAATCGCCTTGAAATGCTGCACTGAAATACCGAATGAATTTTGATGACATTTTCCAGAGACAAATTCCTGGATCGAAGACATAGGCTACTTTTTGTACCTGAGAGTAAAAGCTAGTAAACACTAAAACTAATCACAATAGACTACCGAATGTATATTGTACGTATATTAGTGACAAAACATATTTAAAATTCCTTGTATTTTTGTTTCATAATATTCGACTTACATAAATGAAATAATAAGGAGAAGATAATTAACTGAATACATACGCTGTAAAGGTGTTATAGTGAGAAAAATATTCCAGCTTTTATAAAACCTAACTACACGGTGGTAGTTCCGCGAATTATTTAGTATTCTTTAATTAAAATTAACAGAGATTTATGAAATGTAACTGTTTTTATTAAACACACAGCTTTCAAAAGTAATGGTTAAATAGATATATTGTAAATAACGCTATTTGCTACCTTTTATATAATCATTGTTTTTGTTTCTTTTCATAAGAAAGTTGTTCTATTACAATTAAGGATATTATAAATAGAAACATAAGATACATATTTTATTCCAAATCGCCCACGGCACCGCTTCTAAATTTTTACAATAAAACCTACCCAGTTGAATTTCGTACACGCGAGAAGATGGTCTTATAAAGATTATGAATGTTTTTGTTCTTGTACTATTTTAACATATATTATATTCGTTTAAAAAAAAACTACACCAAAGTTCATAATATAATAATATTCATTAAAGCCTAGCCTCTTAGTTTTAATCAGCAAACACACGACACAGGTGACCCCCGCATTATCATGGGAACACGCTTTAATATGAAAATGCGGGTAACCAACGCGAAAATATGAACGCATTAATATAAATTGCGCTCACTGTGATGTCGGGTAAAACAACTATTAAGTACAGTGAGAGAAACACACAAGCAGTAAGTGAGGCGTAATGTTAGTCGGTGGCCATTAACGGGGCCCTTACCCTGCCGCTTTGGTCATATTTGGGTATTAATCACTGTAGGGTAAAAGATTTTAACATGTTTGTAATACGAATATGAATAATAAACGTAATTAGGTACCTCATTGTTACGCTTCCTTATAAACGGAGATACAGAAATAGTAGTATGCTTTTCAAGCTTTGTAATAATCATAATTTATTTTATGGTATTGAACATTAGATCGAATACGAATATAAAAAAACAACTATTAGATACATTAATTTCATAAATTCATAGTATACAAACATTGGCCCTAATTCCATATAACCAATACCGCGCAAAACCCCCTTAAGCCTTTGTATAAAAAAAACAAGGGAAAAGATTTACTAAACAAAAGCAACTATAATCTTTACCTTCGTCCCCTCGCGCTACCCATCCCGCATCCCAGCAGTAAACGGGATCTGCTAAGCGTATTTTCTTTGAAAATCTATCCACTGAAATACCTCACACGGGTTGGGGTTCTGACGTCATTCTTTATAAAAAATAACCCTTGGATAGATCCGCGCGGAATCTATTTACATTGAATAAAAACCGACGCAGTTAACGACTTACTTATTTCGATATAAACTCGGCCTTAATCGTATAACGCTTTAAACTGTAACGTTGCCGTCCCAACCATCACATTAAGTGAAGTGTTTTCCAGCTTCTCTAAACATAAAATTTAATTTGAAATTTACGATTCCTCGGAATCCAATAACGATGCTAGCTAAATGATGAAACTGAAAACCCTTCTAATTTATTTGAAATCGAATTCTAATATAGCTTTTGCTTTGTTTGATTATAATCAAATGTGAAAACGTATAAAAATGTTACCGTCTTAGTATTTAGCTAGTTATGCAAAGTTTACCATATCCCATATTGGATTACCTTCCTAAGCCTTGTTTTCCCTATAAAAGCAGCATTAGGCATCGTATTGCCTCCGATAGCCTGTGGTAATGACCGCAGACCGCAAGCCGACATGTCTATGTATGTAAGTGTACCCGGCACACACACATCGCTGATATCAGAAACTTAACCTGGACGAATGACCGCATAATGGCAATGATGAAAACTACATGTTTGTATTATTGTATTCTTATATTAAAATGGATTGAAAGTAATATCCTTTTAGCGGCCTCTGTGGTGTAACTGAAACGCAACTAAGATAGCGGGTTAAATATCTACCTCAATACCCTTAGTATGATTTTATTTATTATTATCCTACTTTGCGATCTAGACACTGGCGAGCTTATGTTGATATAATTTAAATATTTAACACGTTTTTTATGTCATTTTAATTACGCTTCTTATTTGCCCTTCAAATTCTATCTAAAAAGCAGTATAATAGAATATTTTTGTCTCTTCTATATTTTCCCTCATATAGTTTTTTTGCCTTAAAGGTAACCATAATTTTGCTCAGACTCAAACAAAGCCGTCATTTCGACTGTAATTTGTGTAAAAGTTAATGGTTGTCACCCCTCAAGCGTAACGGGCTTTTTAAAGGGGTGTTGTCTGATTCAATATACATGTACACATTTCCACAGAAAAAATCTTGTTTTAATATTTACGGTATTACTTAGAGAACGTTAAACAGCCACCGTGACAACGGTATGATTATTAAAACACATTAAGTTGTACTTAAAAACTTGTGGAGTTTTTATTAACTGGATGAATAAATATTTATTACTGAATTAACTTCAATGTATAAACGGACTTAATTACCGTAAGCATTGTTCACTGTTCTATCAAAATGAAGCGATTACACGAGAAGTCGACACTAATCTGTCGTAAGATGAAATCGATGTAACAATTGGTATATTTATTTACTTACTAGCTTTCGGCTGCGGTTACGTCCGTGTGAAGTTTTCCCGGGATAAAAAGTATCCTATACCACTCAGGAGTAATGTAGTTTCCTATTAGTGCTGAAAAAAGCTAAATCTGTTTACTAGAACTGATATTAGCGCATTCAGACAAACAAATTCTTCTGCTTTATATATATATATATATATATATATATATATATATATATATATATATATATATATATATATATATATATATATATATATATATATATATATATAGTATAAATTATGGTAGCAGTCCAGTCCGCTTTCATAATCCTGTTTCGACACCTAGTCCTTTTTCGTTAAAATATTTTATATTTATATGAAAAAAGCCTTTCATCCCTCTACAATATATTATCTAGTACGGAAAGCTACGGCGAGGTTATAAAAGAAAATGTGATCATAATCCCTTACTCCCATATTTGTTTGAAATACTAACCCTTCAAAGTATACGTTGAGGTTTTTTCTATTGACAATCATTCGTGTGTTATGATTTACTTTAGGCTCGGTCCACTCGCCAACTTACATGGTCACCGGTAAGCATTCATTTCATATTTATGAGCCCGCTACGAGCCGACTTTGCTCTAAAGCTGGCGATTAATTACCAAGGTAAGCAAAGAGGATATATGAAACAATTTTGGAACGCTTTAATAACACAAGATATTATAATAATTATGTTGGTAGTAACCATAATGAGTTTATAGCACACAAACGGAAAACAAGCAAGTAGGCATCTGAAGATAAGTGTTCAGAGCTGATTATCATAAATAATCGTCTATAGTCTATATTTAGTAGATAAATTTATTTTTTACTCTTGATTGTAGAAGCCTCCCATTATCTTACAGACCGTATTAGCCATAGTGAATCTGAAGCATAACAATATAGTTTTCATTTGAAACAATGATGTCTCTGTCGTGTGGTATACATGCACAGGCAGCCACAAAAGTAGTTGAACTTATTCAAAATTTCAAATCTGCTTTCAACTTTTGCACACTTATCGGCAATCGGTTTTTCTTCACTATAATAAAATTCGAAGAGTTTACTTTGTCATAGATAAAGAAAAAGAATATTTCAATGGAAGTGGATGTGTAAAAGGGTAAAACTAAGGTGTAAAACTGATTTCAAGCTACTAAATAAAAAGCGGCGATAGCCTAGTTGGTTGTGGAACGGACTGCCGAGACGAATGTTCGCAGGTTCAATCCCAAGGGCACACACCTCTGATTTTGTATTCTTTGTGAATTATCTCTTACTTTAACGGTGAAGAAAAATATCGTGAGGAAACCTGTATAGCTGAGAAGTTCTCTATAGGAATTTCGGGGGTGTGGGAATTCTACCAATCCGCACTAGGCCGTCGTGGTGGACTAAGGCCTAATCCCTCTCAGTAGTAGAAGAGGCCCGTGCCCAACAGTGGGACAGTATATAATACAGGGTTGATGCTGATGATGATGATGATGAAATAACAGCTTAAGCTTAGTTTATTACATTAAATGTCTACTTGAGATCCTACTCAAAGGTGGTTTTATTTATTTACACGGTCCTTAGTCATTTTGTGTGCTCACAAACGTGTAAGCTACGGAAAACTCAAATGAGCTTACAACTTGCCTTTACAGCAACATGTCACACTATGTTTCGAATTTCATGTTGCTAGTTTAAATTTTTGTTGTCACCCGTGTTTGAGTTTAGAAAGTTCTGTGTTGTTTGTAAATAGAGAAAAAAATAACACGCAGAAAACGTCGAATCAAAGGAGAGAAAACATGCGAACAAGCTAAGCAAATAGAAAATAAATGATGTGATTCCGCTCGTATAACTTTTCTTTTATCTGATATGTTATTTTTACATATGGATTGTTTTGTTCCTTTTATTATGAAAGTTGAGGTCTGTTTGTCGTGACTTTTCTGACCGTACAGTCTTTTGCTACTCATTTGTAGAGTATATTTAAGAAAATGTAGCAAATATCACAGATTAGTTATTATATGATGTATTACACACCCAATACAGTAAAAATATTTCCTCCATCGTATCAAAGCAAATTCTTCGTAAAGGGTTATATTCCCAAACTGAAACACGCGAAACATGAAAATTCACTACAATATTTTCCATTCAATTACATACGCAAACAGTATTGCGCATTTAGCAGAATATCGCTAGGGCAGTCACTGGAAAACAGGAATAATAATGCACAGTGATTAAAATATAATAAACCAATAGTACATTCGCTTTTAGAGCAAATATTAAATGGTACTTTAATTATTCACAAATATTATTTATATTGGCCCGCAGCGGTTGCGTTATATAGCACATTGTTTGTTTGTTCCTGTCTGTCTGTTGCTCTATAATTAAAGTTAGCGCACCATCACATTCTCTCAGACATGTGATTCACAGCGAACTTCACGGCTCTTAAACATAAAACCTTGTCGCTGCTGTTACACCACATAGCATCAGAAAATTTTATTTAAAAAATGAATAAGATTCATGCCATTGTTTGAATAGCAAATATGGAATCGAAATTCGTACTTTAATTGTATTAATCCGGGAATAATAAAAATACGTGGAAACTGTGATGGAAAACTTGTTACAATAAACCGTATATAAAAAGGATTTGCTTTTAATAAAGGTTTGATCACGTATGACACACGTATTATTGCCGGGCGTGATTGATAGATTTTCTTTTATAAACAAGGTGTTTGGTATGCAATTTAAATTTTGTTTAGAAGAAATACTATAATCTATGGAAATATATGTAAAATAAAAATTAATACAAAATTATTATGTTAATTATTATTAACGATTGATACCACGTCGATGATGGATAATTAATTTAAAAACACAATTTATGAAGAATGTAGCTTTTAATTTTATTCAAAGATAAACAATAAAGCAATAGAATAATTTAAAGTGACTGTAAATTCAGTTCGCACTGAACATCTGAAAGACCAAATTAGTCACCCGTCCGTCCGTATAAATAGTTCAACGATATTTTCGCACTTACCAACATTACGAGAAGTTTATATTAGGGGGAATTGAATAACATTAATATTTATATCGCGCTGGCGATTTATTCCCTCCAAGATTGCTGTAATATTGTGGTATATTTTAGCTTTCATTTTATCAGAGACGATCTGCAGCAACCGGTGTAATTATATGTATAATATGGTCATAGGCCATACTTTAGGTTAAAAAAAATAATAATAACAGGATTTGAAGCGTAAGTCGAACGTGTTAGCAGAAGAATCTGAAATGGTTGCGGTGCTTTTCATAATATTGAACTTCGAGGTTGGTACCTCGTATTCACGTGTGGGTGCCAGTCGTCAAGTTTCTGGGTATGAGACTTCTCAAGGTATTTAAAGATTCTTTGAAACTAGTTCACTTTCAAAATATTACTAGCTGTGCCTCCATCTTTGTCTGCGTGCACTTAGTTTTATTTTATCGTTTTATACCCCTTCTGAGACGTAGGCAGAAACTTCTAAAATTGTTATTTTACTTTCTGCTATCAAGGCGAATCAAAATAATAAGACGAAGAATGTAAGGAATAATAACTACTTACATCTTTCGCCTTATTATTTTATATGTAATGTACAGATATATAAAATCTACGATTTCATTATACTTACGTATAAATCAGTAGAACATTTGAACATAGTCCTACATTGCCACTTTTCACATTATTTCTCTAGAGATTTTACTTTACTTTACTTCGTCGAGAGTCGTAAAGAGAATTGTTAATATTCTTGCTAATCTTGGAATTAACTCAAAACATATGAAAGGTGTTTCACAAATAACTTTGTTTACAGATTTGCGTTTTACTAAGGCATGATATTCAATAATAACATATATTTTGTTCCGTAACATTCCGATTAATCCATTCCCTACACATCAATTTGTCTAATTCACCGATGAAATTAATTTCCCGAGCGACATGCTAAATGGAGGAATTGAATCATCGCTCTCAGCCATTCATCTTCGGCATTCACATTGATTTTTATCTATTACAATATCCATTTGGATGTATTAAGAAGTAAGCAATAAGCTACATGCGTTCGAAATATTAAACAATGGCAAAGCAAACCCAAAACATGGCCTCCATAACGGATATTGAAAGTCATTATTTCAATATTGCCTTAAGAAATGTACCAATGTAAGTTATACGCTTGCCGTTACATTAATTATGCGTGTCCAAACCAGCATTGGTTTTCCACCTGTCAATTAAGACCTGAAATTACTACGGAAATGGGAACTCGAGCTACACAGTTACACACCCTTCGTAGAACAAAGGAAATGAGATGCCTTTCGGAGTAAACACGCCTTTATGTCACCTATTTTATTTCCGAGAACAAAACATATTGCACAGCCGCTTTTTGCAATTTGTCACCGATTTCTAAACAAAATCATGCTATTTTTTTTAAAGTGTTTCGAATCATATCAAAAGTTTTTACAAAGATGTTGCACTAAAAACGTATAAGGCAATTCTATTTTATACTAGTGGGATAACTTATTAAATTCGTAAAAGAAACTTTCAGCGGTATCGGGTTAAATATTGCGTCGTAACTCGGTTACGGCGTTAAAATACAATTAATGAAACACAATTTCAAAAGCTTTATTTTTATGGTTTCGCTTTCCTTTGCTCTGGCTAAAGTTTTAAAGTATGATGAAACTTCCCTAACTAAAACTGAGCTGCGATCGACAAACATAATGACTCGCGAGCAAGGCTCAACCGTAAATGAAGTATTTTTGTGACAACATTATACCTTTTGGATGTGCTGCACAAACATTTCAGTTCGTCGAAAGGCATTAATTCGTTATTTAGTTTTCTAGGAAACGTATTGGAGTAAACGGGATATTGTAGTTCCCGAAACCCAGCTTCGATACGATCTAGGTTTTTAAATTATGTTCGGAAAAAGCATCTGCTATTGATATTTTTCGTGATATTATTTTTATCTAAAATGCTACCAACTTTTTTTTTATTCATATCACGAATCATGTACACAAGAGCAACCCTGATACTAACCACGTGGACCACCCACATCATGGTATTTGCTAAATAAGAGCTAAGGCAATTGGGTATTTGGATGAGAAAAAACCACCGGAGACCCTTAGATGAAGTGTTACTCAATCTTAAACCATATTCGATAACGTCTTACAAACATTTTCGGTTTCAAACAAAACCACAAAAAGAATACTTAACCTTAATATTGTTCAAACATTTCAGCATTTCACCAAACCCCCGTCTATGGGTTGTTTATCTTTTAAATAGCCGGAGCATGAGCCGGGATCTACACGTATTGTAAATTGGCATGTTAAGATCTATATCACTTATGTATACCGACAAAGGTATTGTGGTGAATAGTTTAACAATAACAGATTGTTCGTGGAAACTAATCCCCAAGTTATCTTCGAGGCCTCGACGCCGTTTCGACTCGCTTAAGATCGGGTTCAAGTGTGGTCTGTGGGTACCTACGGACGGTCTTCAATTTCGCACCTACCTCGAAAATATTCTTGTGTTACCAAATAGTTGAGATGTAATTACATTTGAGTTAATTCCGTTTCAGCGTTTTTGTGGTGACCATTTTGCGTAATATTGTTTTCAAATAGTAGTTATTTTTCTTGTGGCATAAAACTTGAAATTGAATGTGGTGAAACACTAATTTGTAATACTTGATAATCACTGGTATAAAAGCTTTTCTGGTTAAGGAGAAAGTAAAAAAAAAACTATCCACTTGATAAATAGATATTTAAATCGTTTAATGCACAAAAATATTGTTTTTTTTTTTTAATGTAGGAATATGTCACATAATACTTTTTTTTGTCTCCTACAGTACGTTACGACTTTCGTTCAATTTCTTGACAAAGCAACGTCTCTCAAAGAATCGTTAGTACTTTAGTCCATTGAAATGTTACATTTTTTAGGCCTTACCTTGCGTTTTTTAGAGGACGCAATTAATTTTTTTGAAGTGTAGGGGGGGTCAGTGTAAAGCTAAAACCAAGTTTGTGGGGTCGCCACCCTTGTCCCACGGCCGCCATTTTGAAAATAGGGGTTGAAATGGTTTTACGATGTATCTCTTAAACTATTTATCTGACAAAAAATGTATAAGCATTTTTGTTGCAAATTAAATTCTCTACAACTTTGGTCCAGTAACTTTTGTCGTAGAACTATAAATAAAAAGTTATAAGCGAAAATGTTTAGAAATTCAATGTTAAGCAATGTCCATTGCAACGTCATCAGAACGTGTGTTTATAAGGGTCATAATACTTTTTGTACTCTCATTAATACCCAAATACCCAAGGGACCATTAGGGAACAAAAGAACATCTGCCTGCTATTATTATTATTATTTCTAACCTCTCTTATTGTAAGAATAGCTGATAATATTGTGTTGAAGTTGTTCAACTTATATCTTTTAGTTGTGCTACATATTTCTGTACGTGCGGATGTATTTTATTCTGTTTTTAATTGTGAAGACGATTTCGAATGATTTTAGACACAGTTTTAACTTTAGTGAAAACTACTTTTTTCTTACTGTACATATTGCGTATTATTGTTATTACGTGAACAATCGAACCGATAATGTTGTTCCTCGTCGCAGCAGCAGCTCCAGTAGTTTATCGTCAGTTTCAGAAGTTCCAGAGCCAGACTTAGATTTTGTGAACAATTGCTTCATCTATGCCAAAGCGATTCAGGATCCAAGTAATTCGCGTACAAGCCGACAACCGCGGGTTTGTGTTGTACGTAATGAGAGTACAAAAAAATGTATTATGAACCTTATAAACACACGTTCTGATGACGTTGCAATGGGCATTGCTTAACATTGAATTTCTAAACATTTTCGCTTATAACTTTTTATTTATAGTTCTACGACAAAAGTTATTGGACCAAAATTAGTAGAGAATTTAATTTGCAACAAAAATGTTTATACATTTTTTTTGTCAGATAAATAGTTTAGGAGATACATCGTAAAAACCATTTCAACCTCTATTTTCAAGATGGCGGCCGTGGGACAAGGGTGGCGACCCCACAAACTTGGTTTTAGCTTTACACTGACCCCCCCTACACTTCAAAAAAATAAAATTGCGTCCTCTAAAAAACGCAACCCCAAATGTAACTTTTCAATGGACTACTTGGTCATGATTAAAATCAAATAACGATTGCCTTTATTTAAACTATTTTCGATCGTTCGTTTTAAAGTGACTAAGAATCATTGAAAGACTATGGAAATAGGAATTAGGTTTAATCTTAAATAAACATAGCATTAAAACGGTAACAATTACGTAGATCAATTAAAGAACCTTTAACCGATTTCATAATCCAAGCGGATTAGCTGTTAATTTCGGGCCTTGCAGTTCATGTCGGTCATTTAATTAGGTGCTTTTGCGGCTTGTTATCGAGCAGTGCCAGCACTAACGGTGTACTACGCACCGCAGCGAGACCATCATTCCTGTCCCGGTCTTACTACCCGCTAATAACATTTGCAAAATTAAACAAGAGGTTAAGTGGACCGCCAAATATGCACAATTACAGGACAGGCCTGCTCACAGCATCTAGCCACCCAATAACAATTACATAAATATACACGGTTGGCCGTAATCCTGCGCGCGAATGGCTAAGAACTGGCCATTAAACTTATATACGTGCTTATTCCTGTAAGTAATTTGGCGGAACGAAATGGCCGCAATTGTAACTGAATCATGTTCGTAATACAAGATACAATCGCCTGCGTACACAACGCAATATGATGTAGATGATGACTACATTCTGCTCGTACGAGGGCTTTATTGCATGTTTTGCATGTTAACTATTCTATTTCGCGGCAGCTAATTTTGCACGAATATCGACAATATTTGCAGTATAAACTATTTATTTTTCTACACACATAAAAACAATAAAAGTATATAAAAAGCACCCATTTAACAATACTAGGTATACAATGGATTTGTTGCTATATGTGTGATGTGTGGTAAGATACATTGGTAATAAAAATATTTCAATGAATGGAAAGTTGGATTTTTATTAACAACTGTTTGCGGTTTCACCCAAATAAAATACTTATCTTTGAATTAAAACCCCAGCCTGTGCTAATCCGGAATAAAAAGTTGCCATATTATTTTAATCCAAAATCCATATTATGCTATTTATATATTGCGTTGGCAGAAGACTGAAGACTTGTTCCGTTGTGTTGTGTTATGTATTTCGTTATATTATATATATATATATATATATATATATATATATATATATATATATATATATATATATATATATATATATTGCAGTAACGTAGACCCCTTATTCTTTTATGTTTGCGGCCGTTTGATAGCACACATCTGAGTTCACATTCATATTGCTACGTACATAACAAATAAGGGGTTCATTATTTCAATCGAATGGTAAAATAAAGTGGTCATCTTCTGTCTATCGCGACTCACTAGATAACAAACAAGACCGGCCACTTTAGAAAAATAATTGGCGTGAACCGGCCGCACTATGCCGCCTTGTGCCGCCCCGCGCCGCGCGGGACACAAAGACAACAAATGCAACCTTCGCTAAGTCAAGATGTTTGTTCCAGTTACTATACCGTACAGATAAATTTCCTTTTTCCAATTGGTAAACTTTATTTGAGAGCCTTTTAACTGTCAGGCAATAAACAGAATGATAAAACAGGAACTGTACACTTACTTTTAGGTATAGCACATGCTTGACACAATACAAACAACTACTAGGATGCTAGTAGTTAGTTGATGCAGTTATGTTGCCAGCCAATTTTGGTTTTAAATGGAAATGTATCATGGGAGGAAAATATTAAAAGCTAATATCGTGTAGACTTAGAAGTCAATATTGGTTTTCAATATTTTGTTTATTTACAATGTTGCAATAATCCTTTAAGGAAATATAAGTATGTTAAAATCTAGACTTCTTCTCGATGATTGATGCCGAACAGGCAGTTTTAAATGGAAGCATCCTTCTCTAAGACACGCGTGTTCAAAGCATATGCATTTGCACCCACATAACATGGGGCTCAACTATTTGTCACCATACAAAAGCGTAATGACAATGTTGCAAACGTCATAAAGTCGGAAGGAATTTTATGTTGTGCGCTTTCATACTCATTGCGAGTAGCGACGACGAGTGCATTCTATTGTTTTCCGATGGGAACCGACAGGAGATGGATGCCTGTTCCATTGTCTATAACTGAATAAATATCGTACTGTTTTGATCCAGTATACATAGATTTCGACAACTATTGTATTAAGTCTGGTTGCTTATGGAAAAACGTGACGAAGTTCAAAAGTTTTTAATATACTTTTATTATTTAATGTGGATAGTCTAGCTACGAGTTAATAAGCTACCCGAAATAATTTTAAATTTATTCCCGTTGCATCACTATAAAAATAGTAGGATTTAACAAACAAATACACTTACTTACAAACATATAAATGAAATAATTATAATCAATGTTATAAATGTAATGCATTCAAAGTACGTTTTCGTTTATCCGCACTAAAAGACTTCAGTATAATAATATACTTGATATGAAATACTATAACAGCGTGAAACAGCGGTGCAAGTATCCTCATATCTAACGAGGTATAGATTTCTTTTTTGATGATATTTTGATACATTTCAGTTTATTCCAAGGGAAGGCTTTGTCAGGTGGGATTTGCGCGGATTTGGGAGTTGCCAATCTGTACCATCACAACCGTTGCAGGCAACTGAATACTTCGACCGGATAAAAAGGTCCTATTTATTCCTTGTTAACAGATTTCTAAAGGAGGACTGAAAAAAAGAACGGGGAAAATATTTATTTTTCTTTTGTCACATCGACAAAATATAGCCAACATGACAGCCGAGTTTATTGATAAATTTATTTATTTCATTATATAGGAGCACCTTTATTCTATAGCTATTGTGTGGAATAACAGAATTTCAAATCTAAGCCTGCATGGCTAGAAAATAATTCGCGCAAACCGCTAGACCAAAACTGCGGCAACTTCCCATATTTTCTTTATAAGTTTTAATATGACACGGATAGTGAAGCCGAGGCCGGAATTCGCACCTGGCGGTTCTCCCAACAAAAACAACACAAACAAACTAACACTTTGATAAAAGTTTAGGTAAAGCAAACAAGGACACAGGTGGTACACTCAGCAAATTATGCAGAACCATATGGGCGCTAATCCATCAAGCGATCGGGTTCGTGTGTTGGCTTTCATTAATCATCCTCTATTGATTAATGTGTCCCCGCATAAAGTAAGTAATTTACTTTGGATCAACTCCAAAATTGACAAAGTATATCTTGATTTTGGGGTGTCATCGTCGTTTTCATAAAAAAAATGGAGAATACATTAAACACATTGTTTAGTCGGATTATTAGCTTAATAGTAGCGTGTAAAGAGTTCAATTCTCGACGATGAAGAAATTTAGATTTTTTTTCACAAAAATAGTTTCATTGCTCATGTTTCGCTTTGTGTTCAATAAAAAAAATACTTTTTACTTACGGTCGTACTCATTGCGTCAATGCTTACATTTTCAGCGATTATATAGGTCACACTATAGAAACAAATAATAAATAAGTAATACATCATTTATGGCGACATGAGAAATAGATATTTACTCGCAAAATGACAAATGAGAAAGTTTGCAAATTTTAACAAATAAAAGCTAAAGCACTGGTGCATAAATGTATTTTAGATAATTTAAATTAATATGTGGATTACTGAAACTACTGCATCAGTAATGTTATGTTGACATGGTTGAAAATGTTACACGTGAATTGTTATATACTCACACGCACTCATTAAATAGTGATGGTGGACATATTGTTTAATCCCAATGCTATCCCGAATTGTCTGTTATTACCGGGAACATCAAGCTGGCGGGCCGCTCGCATAATTAATATTGCAAATGTTGTTAGCAGTTAGGGCATATGACGTATGAAAACGGCCATTTGACGAGTATTCATACTAGAAAGTTAATTTATAAATGTGGTGTGTTAAAAATATTATGGACGTTCATTATGACCTGTTTGCGCTTTTTTAGAGGACTATTTTACTTATTATATGATTTATGATCTTAACTTAATTAACATAATTAGCTAAGATGCAATGGCGAGTATGAATTCTCCCATGAATCAATAAATATTTGCATGTATCGCAAAAACATGTTGTAATAAATTAATTGTACTAATTGATTTCATATACTAATATTAATATAGTTGATTGTGCATATGTATAGATAAGTATCTGTTAACATTCTAAACAGCAAAATCTAAATGAGCAAGAAAGGAAAAATTACCAATAACAGCGTTGAGCTCTTTATTTTGTGCTGACAGGTTGAAGACCTATAAAACGCCTTCATATGCATGTGAAGTGGCGAGGCGCTCTCCACAAAGGTGTAGAGTGTCATTAGTTTCCCCAAGGTAACTGGGTGATGTTCTCAACTGATACCTCATTTTATGTTAAAGTACTTTAATTTATTTTAAATTCCACGTCATCTGCAAACCAGGGTTTGACATGGGTCGGTTTGTGCAACCGTTCACCTGCCACGATTTTGTTTTAAAATTAATACGCCAAGGATAAAACTTTTTTGTAAATTATTTGCCTTTTATAATATGTAGCGTTACCAATGCCTATTGCGTTGTCACTTTAATTTTTAAAACTCTCTATAAAGTGATAAATATATAATTACGTAATAATAAAATAAGGAAAAATGTGTTTGGTTTTTCTACCAATCGTTGTAATAACAAACATTACCCAGTCCTCGTTTAGTAAATTAATAAATATAGCAAATAAAAGAAAAGCTTTCTACATTAAAAAAAATAGGAAAAGTGCGTAATATAAATGTTATACGCATTTCGCTATTGAAAATAATCTTAATATTAAGATTTTTATGAAATGCAATATTTTATAAGATTTCATAAATTTTACATAATAGTAAAAAAAGTGATTGCCCCTATCATTGTTTTTCAAAATATTACAAGTGAGAAAGTGACCAAGAGGTGATTGTCCCACTGCTTTCTCTACTACTGAGAGAGATAAGGCCTTTGTCCACCACACTGGCCTAGCCCGGATTGACAAGCTTCACATACCCACGAAACTCTTATAGGGAACTACTCAGGTATGCAGTTTTCCCGATATTTACCTTCATATCGTTAAAGTAACCTATATAGATATTTATTATTAAATTGTGCACGCATTTCCATAATCGTCAGCTAATAAACAATAAACCTCACGAAACATCAAACGCAACGCGATAATATTAACCAGTTTATAAACTAAATCGTTTCAGCACAAATTGATCCAATGTTACGAATTCGCGAAACTCGGAGGAGTTATTTTGACAGCGCTTATTAATGTCGTCTATCGTAACATTCTATGTAATAGAATCAAAATTAATGTTGTTTGCTAATTTCGTTCGGTGATTGTCAGTTTTATTGGATGTTTTAATCGTCTGTTTTGAAATTAATGTCGGAGAAATTCATAATTATTTGTAAATTGTAAGAAAACTTATTAACCAAATTCTATGAAATTTACTCGGGCGACTTACATTTGAATAAAATGAATCAATCATTAAAGGTCTTGTTTCTTTCACTGAGATATCGTCATCACTGGTACTCCTCAAATAGCAACCCTATTTAATGTTCACCTGAAGTAATCCTACTCGACAGACGCTAAAATCGGTGTCACGAAGGTCCCTTAAATCAAAGTAGAACTAATCTACATACATTTAAATTAAATTGAAATATAAATTGCTGTTTGTTGACAAAACGAATTGACTCCCTTTTGATTGAAGCTGTCTAATAAATACATATACAGATCTATACAGTTATATCGAGATTTAAGTAATTGTAAGGTATTAAAAATTATTCGAAATAAAACTTTGGCATATTTCATTTAAGTATGTTTTAACAATGCGACGAATGCTGTGACTTCTATCTAAAAAGTAAATAACACCGAAAATGTAATAATACAAAATTTTTATTTTTATTACCTGATGTTTTTCAATCGTATCCCCGCTCCTGTAAGTACTATATAACATTCGATCTACAGATATTTTAGAGCTTATCACTTAGATATAATACAATTAGATTTTATGTATTTTATTGGATATGGCTGTAGCGCCATAAATAAATTTTATAGTTATACATGATTAATTACATGTTCTATTTAAATAAATACTTAATGCATAATTTTAAATTCGTATGTTACAATTTTCTATGATATTCTTAAAAAAATAATTATGTAACCGTCTGTAGACTCTACTTTAAAGAGTTTCATAGGTTTTACTTCTTCACAAAGCGACTGATGAAATCTAGACGTTAGATGAATGGTCTTGAGAGGACAGTTACGCTATCTGATTGTACTTTAATGTAAGAATTTTATCATTTATCTCAGAAAACGACGTTTTACAGATATATCACGATAATTACATAGAGGAAAATTGGTAGGTTATCGTTATCTTGCTTTATTAGTACATAAGTATGAAAACGAAAACTCATAATTAATAAGTAAAATCATCGTCAATAAATAATATTTTTAACCATGTATTTTTTTATTATTCTGAACTGTATTTAGCTTGAGATGTCCATATCTCAAATAGTAAAGCATTTAAAACATTTCACATTTAGTTTAACATACTTGTTAGGCAATCATACAAAAATCCTGTAATTGAAGTGAACAAATTTATTTTGAACTTAAAGAAATAGATATATAAGTACAATATTATTTAGCATTCAGCAATGGTCTGCAGCAATAATCGTATCTATTGCCGTCTGTCCCCTTCACATTTCATATCAAAACAAATCAGAGCGGCGGAACAAGTGAAGCATAAGCCACTTGCTATAACGAAGCCACCCAATGTTCGTCTCTCCTGCCGATCGCGTTAGTAACGTGCTATCAGACATCAAAAGGAAAATATATTTTATAAATTGTTTTGTACGCTATGGCTATTTAATTTAAAAAAAAAAGTGAACTAATATACTATCTCTTAAAAGGTTAAAATAATATACATGTTATAATTGGTTTTTAATTTTCCAATACATAAGAAAGATTCTTGTTTATATTCAGAAGTAGCCTTCTGTTCAGTTTTTTGAGTTTTCATAACATAACATCATAACATCACGCATTTTATCCCCGAAGGGGTATGCAGAGGCGCAACTAGGGCACCCACTTTTCGCCAAGTATGTTCCGTCCCATGATGTGATAGGGGCGAGCCTATCGCCATATCGGGCACAAATTCCAGACTCCGGGCTGATACTGAGCAGAAAAACCCAAATATCACTTTGCCCGACCCGGGATTCGAACCCAGGACCTCAGAGCGCTATTGTACCGGACGTGCAATACAACTACGCCACCGAGGCAGTTTTGAGTTTTCAACTTCCCCTTATATTTACTTACTACTTATTTCTCCGATTTTAGAAGATTTTAATTTACTTAACGGTTCTAAGTTATATTAAGAGTAGGTTTGTATATAATATTTAAAGCTTTGTAGTTACATTATCATGTTTTGTCATTAAATTCTGATTTATGTTTTTTTATTCATTTTTTATTTTGCCACTATTAACTAAGCAATTTATCTAGTGAGGTCTAACTTCATGCGTCTAAGTATGTATAGTCTTAAGCTACGTTTGTATAGTCACCTTCCCGTTCAATCATCAAACCTTTGTCACCATCTGTAATCCAATTACTCATTGAAACCAATTTAACATGCACAAACATGATATATCTGCTATAATTTGCATGGGATTGTTGGCATAAACAATTCTAATTGCGGCATCGTATAAAGTTGACCATCTTATTGTAATTACAAGATCGAATGAATGATTGGATGAAACCAGATAAAGTTGTTATTCTTGACATAGCCATTTTTTCTACCGCTTGCCGCCATCCGCTTTAAACACATTTTAATAACCATTTCTTCCTACAAACAATTTATTTATAAAATTATTATATGATGTGAACAGAACACAAATTTATTGGCACCGATATCAAAAACACCGCATGTATACATAAATGTATATTTTTGTATATGACCTCGCAGAAATTTCATTTTTTAATATTCCAATAAAAATAATCGCAACCTAACAGAGCCGTCATTCGATGGTTCGATTTATATCAAGTTCAAACACTCGACAGAGAAGCGGTCGTCTCCTGTCATTCGAATAGAGTGGTTCGATGAATTTCTAGAAAATTCGAATTTTATTGTGAATGTGAGCTGTCGTAGACTAATAGATAAACCATCGACTTCTCTATTGAAAAGCAACAATGCAAATCGGGAGGCTTAAAAACAGCACTTATGAATTTTACTTTGCATTGAGAATGAAAAATAGAAATGTGCACGTAAGGCTTAATTGAATAATATGCTTTATAATTACAAATAATGTAAAATAGAAAACTTTCGATAATTAGTTTTAAAATACTATAAAGCAAATTTATCTTACTGATTTCCAAATTGCGTAGTTATTTATATAAGTATTTTATTTAGAAATCGATTTTGTTATAAACTCCAGTGTTTACTGTCTGAAGCTATAATCAATTATACCATCCATTTACATTTGTCTAACAATTGAGAATAAAATTCATCGGCCTTATTAGCTCTTATATTTTCTATAAAATATAAGGTATACATATTTCTTTCTGCTCACTTACATCTAAGAGCCTTCCTGACGCAAGGGTGATGAGCCGGGCGTGAAACAAGAGGCCGTGCAGAATCCCCGCACTAAATCAAAATGTTTGTATCATTCGCATATATTTATTTTTGAATCTGGGTTTTATGTGATCGTAAGTTATTTTGTTTGATAAACACATGAAACCTTTGTTTGAGTCGAATTACGATGAACCATTTAAAATATTCTAACATACAATTGCGGATTAATTAATCACCATAATCCTTCAAATATTTTTCAATTGTAATGAAAATGTACAAAACGTTTAAACAGACGCGACATTAGGAAACAACGAAATCCATTTGACGTGGTGACAACGGTGACAGAACGCGACGCGCCGCCGTCCGTCGCTCACTGCGATATTGAGATCTCCAGCTCGGAACCCTAGAGCCGGTGCATATTGACATTAGAAACTACTGCAATAATAGTGTCACTGAAAGGAAGAAAAGCGCGCTCAAGTTTTTATTTATTTACTTTAGGTCGAATCGAATAACATTGAAATCTGATTTGTCGTTGTCGACTTTTAAATATGTGATGAAGGTTATAAAACATACTAGATCTCAGCATAAAAAAAGGTTTAACATACTTCAATGAATATTTTGTATTTATATAAAGCAAGCGTTTGCGCGCGGTTTGGCCTGCGTGAAAGAGTTTATCCGAGATAATAATTCCACTATATTTTCCTGAAAGTAGCCTGTTCTTCTCTGGGTCTCAAACTATCTTCATACAAAATATTATCGAAATCCGTTTGATAGTTTATCTCGTTATGATAGACGCGGGGGGGACTTTGTTTTATAATATACTAGCTTTTGCTCGCGTCTTCGCCCGCGTGAAGGAGTTTTCCGGGATAAAAGTCCCACTATATATTTTTCCAGGATAGTAGCCTATAACCTTCCCAGGGTGTTATACTATCTCCATACCAAATTTTGCTTTCTTATACCACGTCTTTATGACACGTCCCGTTCCCGTGGGAACGGGATAAAAAGTACCCTATGTCCGTCTCCTGGTTCTAAGCTACCTCTCCACCAATTTTCAGCCAAATCGGTTTATCCGTACTTGAGTTATAAATAGTGTAACTAACACACCACTTCCTTTTCTTTTATATATATATATATATATATATATATATATATATATATATATATATATATATATATAGATAATGATGCAATTGTTTTTTAAAGATTTCTTTAAAATTTTAATTAGTTGAAATAGTAGTAAATTTAATTGTTGTTATTATTGGTATTATATGAATCAATCACACAACAACATGTATGTTCACCAAAGCGGATGTTTTGTTTGGCGTAATTGATTCCCAATAGATACAGTGTATGCGACAGAGATAATCAATCATATCTCCGTCGGAATCGTATAATAGTTCATTAGCATAACTACATGTAAGCTGTGTCACTAATGAAGAAACTAATTATATACTAAACGAAATACATTCCTGTGCGGTTAATCATATTCCACTGTATTTAATTGTAAACTAGCTTCATAACAAAGTTAGGTAATTTTAACACGTAAGTACAATGTGTCTGAAACGAATACATGCGTTATATGCATAGGTCGGTAAACTAATTGTTTAGTTAGACTAAACACCTCAAAGTTAACAATGTCTTCTAACTTTGTCTAAACCACATACATTTCTCATCTGACATGAGTATTCATATATTTTGTTCAATAACTATAGATTGGATATTTTCTGGTCAATAGATGTATTGTATGTTAGGTAAATAAGAAAACCCTTGACTCTATAGTAAGGGTATTGAGGAAAAATCCGACAACGAAAGGCCTGTATCCTTATTACTATTAGTAGGGATTTATATTAAGGATTGTACCGGGATTATTTGGATGTTATATGATGGAATCCTAATTAATGTTTTCGTCAAGTACAAGTCTACTTATTATAATTATTATTGAAAGAAAATTCCTGACTATATTATTAAAACATTATGTAAAGTACTGTGCATAATGAAGCAAAACATTTATGAGTACTATAACCTTATTGTTGGAAGTTATTGAAATGAATGTGATGTATAATATATAAGTAGGTTGGTACTCATGGATTTGTCTATATACAGCCATGCTGTAGATTTGGCACGAATGACTTGGCTCGACTAACACAAAAAATCTGCAAATCTGATATCTGTTGATACTTCAGCAAATAACATATTTACAGTAGTGTTTCGTTCTGTCAGTGAGATCGCCGCAAGGCCAAACAAAAGCCCCCTTTCTATTCTTTCCGTTCTGCTTTAATTGTGCCACGGGTACATCTGAGTCAAAATGCCGGTTGCATGCAAATATATTTTAGATTTGCGTTTATAATTTCTACTCATATAATATATATTAATTAATACAAGTTTCTCTTTGAATTTATATTACTACATAAATATAACCAGTCACGTATAATATCATCCTTTATTTTCTAAGCCATTATTCATTGTAAGCCATTTTGCCGCCGGCTATTATGCTCAATAATAGCAGGAATCCGTGTAATCCAAAAGGAATAATATTATACAATATTGAGTTATTTTTATACTGCAAGTAGTCATTAATACACATATCAGTATTTATAAATTTCTCATTATGTATGTTAACATTAGAATATTACAAACGGAAAACATTTCATGAAATTTTTCATCATTATAATATCAATAGGGTAACTCAGGTGAGCTCATTTCATATGAATAGATCGTAAAAGTTACCAGCCTTTTAATCTTCCGCTTGAAATCGTAAAGAACATGGAGGTAAGTGGAAGCATTTTTGTCGCCCCATTCGAATTCAAATATAAATTTTATATCAGAAAAATCATGTCTTCACAAAAGTCGATACAACAAACATTTATTTTTGATTTGTGTAATCAACGTTCGTCGACTTTTTTGGGGATCCATAAAGAAAGAACCCTTGTTAACCAGACCAGGCCTTTGATCTTTACCTTTGATTTGAGTAGCATAGAATAGGAAATAAAATCATTATATTTTTTTTGTGGTTACGTATAGCTTATAATGTAATGCTTTGATTAGCGTTGAAGTAAGTACAAACACTTTTCTACCCTTGTGTGTTATTAATACTTCTTTAACTATTGTAGGAACTGATATTTAATTATTAGTATTTAATTTTTATATGTCTTCTCTTCAATTATATTTGTCACGTAATTTGGTAATTATTTTACTGTCGGTACTGAAGAAACGGGTAATAATAGTGAGCAGTAACTAAGAAAACAAGTATCGAGGTATTTAATATTGAATAATTTATAGATACCTCACTGAACTTCACAATGAGAAGCAACCTATAACTCCGTCACAGTCAGCCGTTTTCAAAACTTTGCTTTAGTTGGTACATTTTCGCGTTAGGTCGGAAAAAGTAATGTGGTTGCTTATTGAAAATGGCGGTATATAAAGGATACATAACCAACGACTTTTTATTTAAGCAGAGTGTTTATAACATTATTCATAAATATAAAATATTACTTCGCACAAAATAAAACTGCCCTGGGGCCTTATTCTCTATTCCGCACGTTATTTAAACAGTGTGTAACAAGCACGTAACACAATGCATCATGTTTAGGACTATAGAAATTTGGCTTACAGAATACCATTCCACGTACATTTCTCGAAGATAACATGACACGGCCGAGTTACGCGTTTACACTAACATACAGAATAAGGGCCCTGAAAAGTAAATTGCTTCATCTCGACTGATTTATTTGCTCACAAGCACGTAAAGTTAAAAAGTACAATTGGTTGCAAATTGTTGAGTTTATTTTTATAACACGGTAGGATTATGAGGGTTACTCGTTGTTCAAAAGTCGCTACCGACGGAAACCTACAACACCGAGCAATGAGAATGCGTTGCCATGAACTCAACAGCAAAGTTGACAGTTGGGCTGGCTTTCTGTAAAACGCAGTTTAGATTAGCAAGAAAACTTGTGAAACAATTTATCTCCCGCAAGCAATTTTTAACGCGTAGACAGCCACAATACGCTGACTTCTGCAATTTTGTAGTCTGCATGACTTGCGGCATATCGCATATGTATAGAATTATTCAAATATCACCGATAGTGTAAAAGAATATAGAAGTCCTTGAGCAATATATTTCCACTTAAGCCACTGTTATCACCTCGGTCGAGCTGGTTCATTACAGATAAAACAGTCTCCAGCCTGTCTCCGTACAATGAAACGTTTGTACCTATATTATAATTTCATTGATTTGGTAACTTTATATAAAAAATATCCTGACATCAAAACTGTATCACCAAATAAGTAAAATGCCGCGAGAAACTTAAAAATCATTGGGATATTTAAAAATAACATAAATTATTCTTCGTCTATAAAACTATGTCGCCGAATTTATAAACGGTTTTTTGCGTCGGAGGTTTTTAATTAACGACTTCATTTTTATTTGTCTTTGAGAGTTATTAGACAACAACTTCATAATGAAATGTAAGGCAAAACAGTGATAAAAGAGTATAATATTTATTATATATACCTAATAGAATCTATTTGAACCTCCTTCAACGTAATTAAATTAATATCAGATACATCACACAACGAGGACGTACAAAATAGTAATCATTGTAATAGCGCTCGAGCCGAACATCAAAAATATCGAATCGGTTCAAAATCCGTTTTGTCCGCTAAAGCATTTATTGTGAGTGCTGTAATCTCTCTCTAAAAGCTATAGTTTGTTAACAGTTAATAAAAACTCCCCTGTGATTGCAGCCATCTGACTGGCTGCTGTGAACATTTATAACCAACTAGATAACAACCTGTACGCACGTACAAACAATCGTTAGTCATATTTGTTCAATAGTTTTAGTTAGTACGTGATAAAAGCAGGTCTATTATTATGATTATAATACGCTTATCCCTTTAGGCTTATGTAATTACTCGTATTCAGGATTATCCAGCGTTTCAATAGTGTGCCTGATCTTTGCGCTGTCCTATTATATGGGACTAGGAAAGATTCTTCATCATTATCATCAGCTACCTAGTCCACTTCTAAACCTTCTCTCCTAGCCTTCCCTAAAGATTTCCAAATGAAACTGTTAGGAGAGGGCCTGAATCCAGCGATTTCCTGAGACCTTTTGCAGGTCGTGTGTCCACCTTTCGTTTACTTTAGAAAGGTCTGACTACATAATTTTGTCAGAAGACACACTAGTCAAAGATCTAGCCTCAAGTAGGAACGTTAGCTGGATTGGAGGACTATCTCCCTCTTAAGCAACAATAGAATTGTTAGTCCCAGGTTTTAATGACTATTTTTCTGACAAAACTCAGGAATTAGAAATTTGTTGTATAAAAAGTATAAGCAATAACATAAACGAACCATATTAACAGATGCGTTAAGAATAATATTTTTAAACCATATTTTTATAACAATTCTGTATTCGAAGTTATATCGCTTCCGTTTTGGGGCAAATTCGATCCCAACGTGGCAGTGATGCGCAAACCGAGGCCTCATTTTGAAGGGAGCAGAGCCAGCCGAGCGTGGCTGATTGACAGCTGACGAAAGTACTCGCTACACGACAAAACCGAATGATTTTATAAAAGTATCACAGTATAATAAACCATATTAAACTGCTGAAAACAAACACACTGTAAAATAAATAAAACACTGAACATTATCGTTATCAAATATGAGATAATAATAACATTTGTGTTTGTGTTCAATTTACGGCATCCGATATTTGAAAGTTGTAGTGTTTACGAAACGAGATTGCTAACTTTCGGTACAAACTTTTCACCAGATACTGAATAGTGAATACTTCAAGTTTATCTACATAATTAAAATGTTATGAAAGTAATACATGATATAATGGGTTTTGAAATATGTTTAAGTAATTTTAAAATTATACAAAATGTAGGTTTATTTTTTTATTTAATGTAGGTATTTTTGTACGTACTGAAAGAGCCCTCCTTGTAATATGCAACTTTCATATGTATATTATTATGTAATAATATAGGTAAAACAAAATAAAAATATGCCAATTTTATTCTTAACTGTACAAAATGCGCTTTTCGACCAAATCAAATCTCATCAACGAAGTAAGCATTTCTTTGTGAGACCATTTCTGCAACGAAAGTAATATAGGTAAAACAAAACGAAGCTTCTTTTTGAAACAACCTGATTTTCTGTTATTTAGATTAACCAACCATGAATATTAAATGGAAATAAATTTATTGTTTCCTAACTAAAGTGTTAAGTGAATGATGTAGGTACTGCAACCTTTTTTACAATTACAATATTTTCATAATCTAAATCCATCGAAGTTAAATATAATTCAGCGGAGTTATCCCGCTTTAGTCTACACACACACACCGAAAAGTTCCACTTACCGAAAATACCTCAAATCAATACGGGATGCCGGCCCGAAGTCCACTAAGTTATTTAAAATGCAGTTGACACGTCATCCGAGCGAAAATGCAATATTCGCCTTGTTCATGCGGAAACACGGTTATTTTCAATCGTAGTTTTTGTTCCGAATATTCTGGACAATGATTTCGCCGGGGCCACATTTTAATAATTCATAATGCCGAGTGTGGTCATTGAATGCATTGTCGGATCCATCACACGCATCACAGACAAATTTTATTTCTAAATTGAATAAACCAGCTCAATAATTCTCGATTAAATGTTTATTAATATTTCACGTTCGACGTTTATGAATTTATTACTTGGCAAATGCATCGCTTAACGTTTCAACATGCTCTTCTGGGCATTGAAAAATCCTTGCTTCCGATACTTCCGATATTCTGTAGCTCAATAAATCAAATTTAGGGCGAAGCCTCAAGCAAAGGAAATTTTTAATTTTCCATGGGAAAAATATTTAATAATAACACTTCTCTTATATCGATTGCCCTCTGCATAAATAAACATACATTTAATACATATATGTTGTTTATAGTAAAATATCATTATGTTTTCAAAACCAAGCAAAATATACGTATTCAAACGAATAAACCCATTGTGGCATAAATAACGGTAAAACGTTATTAAATTCCATTCCACCGCTCGAATCTTTATGATTAACACGTCTCTTGCAACGCTTCGGCGGTCACACATCCCCTTGTTTGCTATAACATGTTTCAGTATGGCTCTTGAAAGAGTTCGTAGTATCGCATGAAACTGAATTCTGTAGCCTTAAATCGAATCAGTACAGCACATAACAAATGGTAACTACATGTTTCCCTCTGAAAGTAGACTCTCGTCAATAACCGGATATGGTGGCGAGTGGTGGGATGTGTCATGCCCTGAGCTTTACAAATGATAGCATTGCCGTCGTGATTCCTTTGTACACATCATGCAGTATCCTTTGCAATGTAACGAATACTTAATTCGGTTGTATCATTTAATTTCGTGATGGATGTCCGACATCAAGCTGTTTTGCTGCCCATTAACAATTAACCGATATTTGGTGGCGTTGTTGGATAAATAGCTCAATCTAGCACCATTTTTAATTAATTGCGTTAAATAAATTTTGAGAATTAATCAGCGGTGTTTATTACGGCTCTAATTGAATAAAGATATTGAAGTATTCAATTCGTGTAATAATAATACTATGTCTGTTACTGGGCTTACTGCCAATGATTAAGAAGGCTTTCCTCCATATTTTCCAAAATCATTAAAGTAGGTAACATTAATTTCACTATAGTTGAAAAGATTACATAGACAACTTTGACAAGTGAGTGACGCGTACACTAGAATTGAACTCAAGATCTAACTGGCAGTCGATTACAGTCCCGCCTCGATACCACACAAAGACTTACAATTTTATTAACAATAATATTATACTCTTATACATCAATTTTACACCAACCGCAAAACACATTTTTTTAACGGGGTAAGTTTTGTTCTTCACATTATAATATGTAGATATATTTTGTTTAACTTTCGTTGATAAAGTATGGGTTTTGCAGTTGACGAAAAGATTTTGTAAATGTCCTTACATCTCCCTCACAGAGAAGTATATGAATTGGCATCATTAAAGTTTATATAAAGAAGGTATGCTGAAAAATAAAATTTATCTAAGTATATGTATTACAAATTTATGAAAGTCGATAGTTGAATTTCGACCACTTGATACCGACTTACATTAATAAATCGGTTTATGTTGTGTATTTAACATTAATATGTAAGCAACGGGATAGGTCTTTGCTCCCAAGGATTACGCCCCCTCCCAACCACCGCAGCTTGTCGGGACTTGAGAACCGGTTCAGGAAGCCCTTGCTAGACCAGGTTGTTGACACTGGCAAACTGTATCGATACAGTTATGGAAAGCAAAGTTCAACAGATAACATATTCGCGAACAATGTACTTAGAACATATCTTGGTATACAATTATTTTTGGGTATTTTTATATAGTTTCCGAAACTGTTTATAATACAACCTATGCGGAACGTGTTAAGATAATTCTTAATTAAGAGTTTTAGACATGTATAAGATGCCACACTAAAATATTATGTTAAATATACTAAGACAGTAAGTTTCTTGCCAATTATTTTGTTTCACGTCAAACATCGGTAAACGAAAGTAAGCGAATACACATAAATTGTTTCCATGAATATCGTATTAGATCAGTTCCTGTCACTACTGAATAGTGAAACTGTAAGTAATACGTATTTATCCATAACAAATAGGTAACCTCAATAACAAATCAACTAAAAGGGAAATGTAAACGGCCATAATTTTTCAAAGGGCTTTTAAATTAATTGTAGATGCCCTTAACGTATAAAATGGTAATTTGTTTTCAATAAAATCACGCTTGAATAAATCATGGTAATCATTGCTAAAATAACGTTTCGATGAAAGTCGTAGACACCTGCGAGCCACCCTTGTCGTTGGTATAATACATTCTAATTTTATATTCCGATAAAATACTTGTCTATGTATAAAAGTAGCGCGGATCAATGTCTAATGCAACTAAGTATTACTTAGGCTTGTATAGTTTAAATAAACATTTAATTTATAAAAAAGCATCTAGGAAATGTCATACTAGTTTATCTTCGGGAAAGACCAAGTCCAAGAGATATAGAGTCTGAATTTATAAGTGAGGAAGGAGAAATACTTAATCTGTCATTTGGTGTAGGCGTATATAGTTTTTATATATTCTGAACATGAGCTAATTAAAATCAGGTTGAGCCAACTAACTTCACCTAAAACATCATGCAGGTTAAAAACCTAGATCTGAAGATCCTAATGGATCTGCCACTGTGATATGATACGAGAACCTCGTATCATATCACAGTGGCAGATAATGAAATAAAATAAAAAGAACAAACCCGTTCTACAGCAGTAAGAATATTACAAAGTTTTAACAACATCTATATTGATAGATTAAGTAGTTACTCGGTTTAGTAAATGTTTAACTATCGCCTAGTTCGAAAACAATATCCCTAGAGAAGAACTAGTAAGAAACTCCAGAGTAACTCTTTACAAAACTAGTAAGGTATTTAATTACAATACATGTATAGGCAGTTTCTTCACGTAAAGTAAAAGGAACAGCTAAAGCAAAATACATAATATTAATATTTGCCATAATACAAACGTCGCTTATTTAAGAGATGATAAAAGATTGATAAAAGTAATAGTAATTTTTTTTTTACTTCTAATAAACTGGCCAACAATCTTATTTATTCTGGGATAAAATACTAATAGGGCTCTCTTTATGCTTTAAAAGAAACTTACACACACAACACGCGCGTCATTTATATCCAAAAGGTAGGCAGAAGCGCAAATTGTGCAACCACAATTCACAGTGCGCATCGTGTCCTATGAAGGGGCCCCAAATTTTAAACACTGGCTTAATACTGACTAGAAAAAGCAATATCACTTTATACGACCTCGGGACGAATCCGAGACCTTAATACTGCAACCGTAATACAACTACAATACAGAGACAGTCTTCAGTCGAGAAAAAACTTAATTCCTAATTATTGTAATGCTTAAAGTGCAGTTCACTAAAATGTTTTCACGAGACAAAGACGAATATATTGCACCAGTACTCAGGAAAATTTAAATTAGATAATTATTTCTTATATTCACTTGAATGTTAGACATAAAACTTTTTTTTTTACCACTTTTTTGTTTATGTTCTCAAACTGTTTAATAGGAACGATTACAATTTAAATTATCAAAATCAAACAATTGAACTATAACGTATTTATTTTATCTGCTGTTTTTATTATGTTACTTAAATATTTGTATGTCATGTTATTCCTCGCTGGGCACCAAAAACACAACAATCAGTATGGTATGGACTGATTAACGTATTATAATATTATTGTTAAATTTAATATAAAAAATAATCTAACTGGCAAACGTATTGAAAGATAATATCACATTTTTATTGGAAAAGTATTAGATCAATATACCATTTCTGGTGATTTACGGAAATCTGTGGGTCAAATATACGCGGATGAAGCAACGTGAAGTCGCAGTATGATGGTTGGGACTTCATCGAACGAAGGATTAAATTGTCCCGAGCTCACCTAATGGATACATTTATCCGCAAAGTATATTTCCCTGGCGTTTCATCATTTTAATTTTTTTAAGAATTATTTACTGACTGAGAAACACAGTTTGTTCCTTGAATGATTAAAGCATATTAACGTCAGTAATATATTGATATCATTTGCATGTTTTGGTTAAGTCATTTTTTGTAACAATTACTTAGTAGCTTAAAAAAACAAATTCACGTTTAAATTGCCTTTGATAAGCACTAACAAAAATAGTTTGGACTTTCTTATTTTTTTTTACTAATTTTCATCTCATACATTTTTTTTTATTTAATTACGAGAAAACATTAGATTTTTTTATATTTCTAATGGATGAACTCATATTACTTAACCGAGTATTTAATATTCTTACTCTTATAGGGCACTGACATTAAATTTCAATTCTATAGGTTAATTTTAACTCGGGAATGGGCATAGACGGAGCCGTGAGCAAAAGCTATATATAATTAATTAATCATTTAATAAGCTATTACACCTTTTAAATATTAGTACACAAAAGTTAACTGTAATTTAAATTTACCATTAAATATAGCAAAGCATTTCTGTCAAATTTCTAAACAACGAATTTCTTAGAATTTGTAGAAAATAACCTGAAAATGTCTGTAATGTGTTGGTTATATTTTCTTATAAAACTTTACATTTGGAGGTGTGAATATGATCTAGTTTTTCAGAAAAGGTAAAGAGATTATTCTCTATCAGATAAGCGTGGAAAACATTCTCACTTTACAAATCTCGCAAATATTTAAACTTCAATGTCTCACACAAAACCTAACAAGATTAAATGAATTCCTTAACAGAGTTCCACCATTTGCTAATAGCTTGTACTTATTTGTCGAAATGAGTCTCTTCCGAAGTAAAGCCGGCACCTGGAAGTAAAGTTTACCGAGTTGAAACAACTGTTAGATGGAGTCTTCGGCTTTCGTTTCACGGTAGCGCGTTTCACCGCTCTCTGACTCGCCATACCAGTTATTCTAGCCCTGACATTTGCTGGATACCCGTCAGATGCGCTTTAACTGACGGCGAGAAATCATGAAGCAACAAAGAAATCTATGGAAAAACTGGATCTATTGAGGTAAATAAAAATATAAATTAGCTTTGAAGAGTTTTATATATTGTTATCTATTATTTGTCGTTTTTGTTACGGTAATTTTTAATTTATGTTCTATTGAAGAAAATAAATAAAACATCGAAATAATTTACGTTCGAATTGAATACTTTTATATTTCTGTATATTTTATGTTGTTGTTTTTTTTATAATTGTATTTAACATTAAATAGTAATAAAGATAAATGAAAATAATGATAACCTAAAACATTAATTAATCGAAATGAGAAATATTTTATGGCTGTTTCGTGCTAATGATGTAATTGTATTTTAATATGATAATATTGTTTTAAAATTATATTATTAACTAGCTTCCGCCCGCAGCTTCGCCCGCGTGGATTTCGGACTTCAAAATTGGAGGAGGTGCTCAATTGAGCGACAAATTTGTCGGGATGTTTTTTTAATGTATGGTGGCATGCAGGTGGTCCGATTGTCCGGTCATTTCCGTCATACATGATTTCTGTGTAGCTTTAACCATTAAGGTTGCACACGCGACGGAAGCTTAAAAAATGGAGTAACTTCTCCCGTTTTCGCAACATTTCCCTTCACTGCTTTGCTCCTATTAATTGTAGCGTGATGAAAAGTATACTATAACCAGCTGTAAGTATGAAAAATAATTGTACCAAGTTTCGTTAAAATCCGTCGAGATGTTTTTGTTTCTATAACGGTTATACAGACAGACAGACAGACAGACAAACATTTTACTAATTGCATTTTTGGCTTCAGTATCGATCCCTAATCACCCCCTGATAGTTATTTTGGACATATATTTCATGTACAGAATTGACCTCTCTACAGATTTATTATAAGTATAGATTAAACATACACATTCCCTAAACGGGTATTTACTGATTGATTTAGCACGGCAACCTAAAAATTATGATCATTTGGCTTTTTTAGTTCGTTTCCTATCACATCGCAGGACGGAACTGCGGTATTATGTTCTTGAGGACAGGGGACATAACATGTGTGTTAAATTAGGTTTTAAAATTATTAAAAACTTAAGACGGACCATTACGAATATAGGTCAAGTTATTGTGCAGTAGCGAAAACCATTAAAGTAACGTTATACCGCTCTTAAAGTTTCTATCTCACGCTATTTAACATAACTGGAGATTTACGCTAAAATACGTCATAAAATACACAAATCACCCATAAAAACTTATTTTTATTACAACCAACTGTACTAAAAGAGTGCAGAGTAACCACGCAAACACCATTAAGTCCTTAGACATACATCATGGCCGCTCCATCCATTCGTGCGTCGAAGAAAAACCTATGTCATGAACTCGTAATTTTTCTTCTCACCGGTAATAGATTGTATTGAGCAATGTGCCTTATGAAAAGTGCGGTCACAACACGCACTCACTAGAATACTCGCTTCTCTCAGTAATGGAATATAAAATATGAAAATAATGTAACTCCGTCGCGGTCATGTGAGTTATGATAACTTTTACTCCCAATAGTGGTGTGTATCTCCATTTTTGCCCCCAGGCGTATATAATTTAGACTATAAAGAGCCTAAAAGGGGAAAGTTTGCGGGATATTTATTTTATGCGCTGCAAGAGTTTGCCGACTGTTGTGAGATATGTTTGTCGTTTGTATCATTTCTATTTGTAGTTTGTGATATATTTTTCGACATTAAAACATTTTCAACGTAAACAGTTACATTTTTAAAGTAAATCCAGGTGGGATCAATGTAGACGTACGCATGGGTATATAATGTACTTAGATGTTATTATAAACCTTTATTTAGATATAATTTAGTAAAACAATTATAAGTAATTCTTTTGTTGTAAAAAAATAATATGTCCTATACAATAATAAATTCAATTCAGTCAGCAGTCTTTACTACAAATATTTCAATTAGACATTAACTACTACATTAAAATATTCTATCTACTATTTGATCTGTTATATTGAAGAGACGCCTATTACTTAAGATCAAAGGCGAAAGTTAGTTTTGGCGGGACTTAAACACATAGCAGCTTTAGCTACTGAGTTTACAAGTATTTGTGATCCAAAGGGCCATTTCTATTTCTAATTACAAATGTAACTTTCAGCCGTTCGCAAATTACTCAGCCTAATTACTTAATTGACTAACAGGAAGGACAGTACTTAAATATAGTCTCAATAAAAGTTACATTTGAACTATAATTTCAAAATCATTTACCATTTTACTGATAACTATTAATATTTTCAATATTGTCACGGATCACTGATATTTTTTAAAAATGCTTTAAATAGGATATACATTTAGAATAATGTACATGCATACTAATACATCGCAATAATGTCATATCTACCCGCCTATGAAAAGTAACAATGAACATTTGTAACATTTCATAATGAATTTTAAAAATAAATATATAGCGTAATAATTCGTTCATATAAATATATGTCCCAAAATGTTAGTGTGAATATGCATACAACTTAATTTGTTATTATATTTGAATATAACAAAAATGCTCGATGTTAATAATATAAAGAGCTTATATAAATTTTGCTCAAAGCATGTAAAAAGTTCAAAATAAAAATTATACGTAATTAAAATATACTGATATGAACTTATAAATAAATTTCGCGGGCTTATAAAATTATAAAATAAATATTCACTCAAGTACTAAGAAGATTTCCCCGCACAAAAGAAATGTCCGCAGTTGCAGATTTGAAAAACTTAATTAAGACTACCCACCGTAAAAATTAAACTGGTAGAGAAATAATTAAATTCACCGAGTTCTGTTTGTTTTACAATCATCTTTCGTGCAGATTAAAGGTGCCCGAGGAAATTCATTCAGAGATCATTTTGAAACGAAGCGATTTTATAAGTTAGGTAAAGTACTCACCTAATGCCTGGCAAATGAAAACGAGGGAAAGCGGCTCGAAGAATGCCGGCAGCTTCCACACTCTCAACAATCCTTTTTCGAACCGACTTTAAAAGTTCATCCACGGAACAGACTTTTGAAATTTTCCAAAGAATATTTTCAAAGGATGAAATAATAATTTGCAACCGAAAGTAAACTCGTATGAATAAAAGATCAACAGATCTGTTGATTTTGGGTATTTCGCGATATTAGGGTTTTGTGTTATGGATGGTCGCGTCTCGACGCGGAACGCTCGAGTTAGTACCGGTAGGGAGAGATCGTACGTCGCGGACAGGAGAGGTTCGGACACACGACCGAGGAGACCGAGACGACGTGAGTGACGCCGGCGGCCCCGAGCGGATGCCTCCCGCCCGCCTAGCGCCGCGCGCTGCTGCGAGCAAAAGGGATGCAGCGAGTGAACCCCCTGGCTCGCGAATATCGCCGCTCAGATCTGCTCGCCAGAGTCTCAAGTGCTCTCCGCCGTTGGCAACGCTCGCACCGAGAGGGAGGGCTCGCACCTCCTCCATTTGAAAACGGCTCAAATAACATCACCCGTCCCGATCCTATTTGAAACTTAAAGCTGTAATTTTAAAATAGATTTTGATATTTGGGTCATGAGATGAACACCTGACGTTCGGCGTCATATCGAAAAACGTATGCCCTCGTTGGCTAGGTGTAGCAAATACCATAACGAATACTTTGGCTGAACACGCGCCATATTATGCAACGTTACGGCTTGTATTGTGCACTCTGAAAATTTCTCATCCTCCGAGCGAGCTTTCAGACAGTATGCATGCTTTATATGAGTCTAAAAATTACTTATATTGTTGCATATTTTATTTGCGAACAATGAAATAATACGTGCTATTGGCCTATTAGTAATACTTTTAAAACATGTTCATTTTTTAAGTTAAAGTTTTCATTATTGTAGAAAGGTTACGTATGAGTGTCGGAGCTTGGTTACGGCACAGTTAATGTCAGTACATCACTCAATTAAAAAGCTGTACCCCGTATGGTTTATTCCAAATTAGATAAGAGCTTATATTGCGCCATTAGTCACATAGAAAAATTTCGATGACAGCATAGTAGAAAAAAACATTTGCAAAATCGCAATTTTACAGGGGAGCACATTTAGTAAAAAAATTGTTACCTATGGGTCAAGTACTTTCTAAGAAACTTTTTTTATTGTTTGTATAACAGGTTGTAACAGTATATTGTTGCTTTACTAAATTAACGTGGAAGTATTTTTACTATTAAAAAAAATACGTAGAAGCAGACATCTGATGAATATGAACATTGTACACGTCTGACACATCTACAAAATTTTGTAAAAAAACGTGGAATAATTTTTTCATCTTGCTTAGACTTTTTATTTTTTTTAAATATGCTTTACAGTATTACTGGCGATTATAATTTAAGTTTATTAGACATTTTATGGGCGCCTTTTATATTTATATATAAACGGATATCGGGCAGTTATCTTCTACGTTGAAGTTTTTCAGAGTAAAAAGTACATTTACACTACAAATGTCATTGAAACAACAATATAGCGGTAAAACCTGTTATACAATTAATAAAGAAGGTGCATACTAGAATTTCATAAGTGACTAACGACTCTGTTGACGTCTTAGTCATCTGCCAAAGCTCTGAAGTAAAGGCGGAGAAATTCAAATATATTCGTTTCTACTGCGATGCATCTTTGAGTGTAGATGTTTTCCTGTGTGTGCTAAATATTTTTGGTATTTTAAAATTGATAAAATAATAAATTATTATATATAAACGGAGTTAGTTTTTATTAGGAAAAATACATGAGTTGAAACGTGAAAGAAGAAAGTACAGTATTTTGTTTTTAGAAGAAACTATGCAGTCACAATAAATTACACAACAAGGAGGTTGCGTTCATATTTCTTCATCCTCTCCTGAACGCAAGCCCAGTCCTTTCAGAAAATTGTGCAGCTTCGACTTGAGGCAGTCTGCTAACATTAACTTGGTGCTGACGTACTTGACAACTATGTCACCAGTTGCCACTTTGTCCCGGACATAATGATGACGAACATCAACGTGTTTGTTCCTAGCATAATAAGCAGTGGTACCTGTAATTTTAATTGCACTCTGATTATCGCATTTAACAAAGTTATAGCTGTAGCCACAGTTGAATGCCACAACTCTTCATAAAGTTGCTTCAGCTATAATGCCTCTTGAATAGCTGCGGATAGTATGCCATGTACTTTACTTCTTTCAGGAACGTAATCCTCATCATCAGCGATATCTTCCTTCATAGTACATTCAAATAAACTCTTAATATCATTAATACTCTCATTACTCTCTTCCTGTGTGTTACTCATTAGTATTAAACTAAACTCTTTCTCTATATTGTCTTCCAAAAAATTTCGTATCTCTGCTAATAAGGATCTTACCTTCCCTCTTATCATTTAGCCTGTAACCTTTCGATTCTGGACTATACCCAACAAATATAAATTCTCTAGCTTTATTATCCCATTTCAAATGCTTTTCTTTGGGTATATGTGCCATAGTATGACATCCAAATATTCTCATGTGTTGAATGTTTCGCTTCTTACACACAATTCTCCACAATTCTCGTGGAGATTTGTAATCAATAGATATTGTAGGGGAACGGTTGATCACATCAAGTAAACGAGAATCCCTAATGCCTTCATTCTTAAAAGGCTGTCTGGTTTGTTTACCCTGTAGATATGTATTACATATAAAACTCTCATTTTGTTTATATCCAGTCATGACTAATTTTGAATCATGATATATCTTACAACAATCTTTATCAAATTTTACTTCACAGTTGTTGCGAGTTATCTGATGTATTGATAATAAATTGGCGGCCAAACCAGGAACATACAATACATTTTTACCTGTACAGTGCCAATTAATTGCTTGCTTACTCCATCATAGCTTTTCAAATTGACCTTACCGCAACCTTTCACTGTTAAGGTTCCTTTATTAGCTACTGTGATGGTAGTAACCGGAGCAGGTCCATAATCATAAATCCAGTCTCTGTTGTTTGTCATGTGCATTGCAGTTCCAGAGACCAGGTACCAGCATCCTTTGTTCAAATCTGGGTATGCAGCAAAAGCAGCTACAAAACTGGAAGAATTTTCATTCACATTAAAGCTAACCTTCTTAGTTTTGTTGTCTTGATTTTGCTTTGAGTACTGACTTGAGTGGCAGGTTTTAGAAATGTGTCCATATCTATTACATTTAAAACAACGGGGACCTTTTCCTGGTGGCTTAACATACTTCATATTTCCTTCGTTAGGACTTGAATAAAATGCAGCAGAGTCATTCACATTTTTAACATCCTGCAAAATTTTTGTCTTAACAAGATCAGTACTTATAACAACACCTGAGCTTTCCATGGCCATTATCATAGGCCTATAGGATTCCGGTAGTCCTGCGAGAAGAAGTGTACCCAGCCACTCATCATCGACCATGAAGCCTATGTTACGGAGCTTGTGTGCACAAGTAATTACCTTATTGACGTAGGTTTCGACATTTCCACAAGCTTCTAGATCTGTGGTAATTAATTCCCTCAACAAACCTACCTTCCTTGTCAGACCCGAATCATCAAAAGCCTTACGTAAATTAAACCATGCTTCTTTAGCAGTTTTGCTTTCTTGTATGTGAATGTAATTTACGGAATCCACCAGTAGCACGATCTTCGACCTGGCTTTAATGTCCTCACTTTTGGTAAATTTTTCCTCGCCATCTTCCACGCATTTCCATAATTCCTCGTGTTCCAGGTACGTTCGTACGGCAAAGCTCCATGTGGCGTAATTATCCCGGCCTTGTAATTTTTCAATTTGTACCATGTGGCCATTTGACGTCATTTCATAAAATTTTCAAATGTACCTATATACGAACGAATACTTTTTTCTTTCCTACAGTAACTGAACTAACTAGGCGACTGGGCCCATAACCTGATAAAATAATAAATTATTATATATAAACGGAGTTAGTTTTTATTAGGAAAAATACATGAGTTGAAACGTGAAAGAAGAAAGTACAGTATTTTGTTTTTAGAAGAAACTATGCAGTCACAATAAATTACACAACAAGGAGGTTGCGTTCATATTTCTTCAAAAATTTTTATTTAGACTTGTAGATGAGGTCGATATCACCTCATTTTGTAAAAAAAAAAGCATTATCCCAATAAAAATTAAGCCTGTATCTACTTACTTGCCATTGATTCATTCATTAAATAGCTTGCTTGTTGGAAAATCTATATAGGTATATTTTAAATACACATACATCTAACGAACGTGAGCAAATATCTGGAAACCCTATAACATTTTCCGCCCAATGACGTGGAATGGTCACGATGAGTACACTGAAACATGAAAGGCCTATTTATAATAGCTTACACGTGGACATTTTAAATCAGTTCAAAATAATATGTTGGTAATATTTTTATCGAAAAGGTATAATGGCTTATGCTTAGTATTACATTAGGCTATGTAAGTTCCTTAATAATTAAAGTGGATATTATTTGAGTTTTGAATTATCAAAGTATTTACAATTAACCCAACAACACTTCATTACTAATTTACACTTATTACAACTTTTTTGTACTTATTATAGTCTCTAATCCTCAATTATTTAATTATAATATTTGCTATTTTTAATTTATTGATTATTGTTTTAAGTAACTTATGAATTTGACTCTATTTTAAAGCTATTAATTTTGTAAAATATTTTAATTTTGTCATAATTATATTATACATTACAACCGTTGATTGTGCATGCTGCCTTAGCCTTTAAGTGGTCGTTGAACATATTAAGGGATCCTAATAATTTTAATTTGTTATAAGATGTGTAAGCAACTTTAGGCTGACCCTAAATAAATTAATTAAATTTAACTTTATTCGAAAATATTAATTCAAATCCGTTGTTGGTAAACAATGCAAAATGTATTACTTAAATTTCATAATCAGTCCAAGTATCTGGCTTTCACGATTAATATTATGTTTAGGTTCAAAATTTTGCCAAGTAAGTCAAGGTGTCAATACAGACACTGTATTCATACATCAAGAAATTTAATCACAATAGATTTTATGTAAAATAGAAAATATTCAATATGTTTGGTTCATCATACTTACTGTAACTTGTACAACTATAGTATTTTATTCTATTTTTTATTATGGTCCACAAAAATTGGTAAAACCATAGAAATTAAGTACATGCAATCACGAGATGAGCAGCGATACGATTAAACCCTACTAGAAGTTAACAAGACATGCGTATTAGGCTTACATTTATCTTAACAAGTCAATGAATAGGTATAATTTTTTACAGCATAATAATGTAAATATAAAACATTTTAGTGACATTTTGTGCTCTATCAATAAAAGATTAAAGCATAAATGTATTGCTTTATAATAGACAGATAAAAAATAGACACTCTACTATACTTAGAAGAAAATTACAAGCGAAGTCAATATGGCAAACTGAGTAAGTACAAATAATTCGATCGCAAAAGGAAAGGAAGTAAAATGTGGAGTTTAGGTCAAAAGTGCACTTTCGAGTAGTAAAATAAAAAGCACTTGGCGTCGATGAGAGCGTATTACAAGGAAATATTAGAGAGCAATAATAGAAAGAGCCGTAACAATAGAGGGAAAATTCCATCATTTTATTATTTTTGTAACAGTAAACTACTTTTGGGGTCAGACCTCTTCTACTAATGAGGATTTTAAATCTTTTTCAGGTGGTTTGGGCTTAAAGCAGTCACATCTAAGCATCCTCAGCTATATAGGTTGCTTCGTCCGAAGTACAACCGATAGTAATTGATGCCTTCGAAAAGTTAGGGGTACTTGCTACAGGGTAGTAATCAAACCTACGAACTCTGCCTTACTCTTAAGAAACTGTAAATGGCCTGCTGAGCTGTCACGGATATGCGTTATATTTGTATCTAGTAAAAAAAATCACAAACATCATATACTATTTCTACGTAATACACATTTTTCTTTACTTTGCATGAATATTTAAAAAAATGTGAATCTAGTATTTGGTGTAAGTACTAAATAATAACTAAGTATCTTGAGTCACTGTAAATGTGATGCCTCATAATTTGTTAGATCTTAATTAAATAAAAAAATATAAAGAAAGATGCTATCAGCATTCTTAATAATTTGTAGAGTAAGTATTTTAAATCAGCATAAGCATACACATTACACAAAGCCATAAGCGAAAATAATTTTAATATATTTTGGTGGCTTTTGTATCACGCGTTAGTAGTTTATGCGCAACACTTCCTTGGCACTGAACATAAAAATATTTTATGTAATACAATATTACTAATATTATTATTCCAAAATAAATATTATTTAAGTTAATATGACATTTTTAATTAAGTGAAATCTTCAGAAGTTTCAAAGTCACTGAAATGAAATCTTCCAATAAAAACGTTTCCAAAGTTATCGTTTACATTACGTCCTTTGTCATAATGTTGCCTCTTATATTATTTACATGATGTGAGCATTTAAAAGAGCAATATGTGTGCATCGGGCGGAATTCGCTGGCGAAACGAGCAAAATGTAAACAAACTACCATCCGGAACGTTCGGAACTCTTTTTGTTTCGATCGGCGTAAGTATTTTTATTTAAACAGTTGAATTGATAAACGACACATAAAATACATTTTTATGGAATCAATTTTTAATAGCTCGTATAAATTTTAATTATAAGTACAAACATTTGCAGCAGTGTTGGATTTGAATATAGGCCGTGGCTTAAAGCGTGACACAATTAAGGACTACTTTCTAAAAATTTAAAACTGGACCTTTTTTATAAGTAACCATCCTGTTAATTACTCGTATGTACGAATTGTTTGCATTAGAAAATTTTGCTTCTTGCTCCTTCAAAATAGGCGCCGAACGCGGGACATGCGAAGAGGCACAGCGTGAGTAGCTTATGCTTAAGAAAATTATAAAAGTAACATTGTTTTGCAGTTGCAAATCTTTATTAATCTACACTTTGCTGTGAAATCACTTATAATAATCAGCCCTGTATTATACTTCGCCATTGTTGGTCTCGGGCCTACTCTACACTGAGAGGGATTAGGCCTTAGTCCACCACGCTAGCCTAGTGCGGGTTGGTAGATTTCATACATCCTCAAAATTCGTACCGAGAATTTCTCAGGTATGCAGGTTTCCTAATGCTGTTTTCTTTCACAGTTAAAGTAAGCGAAAATTCACAATGAATACACACATTTTGAAAAGTCAGAGGTGTGTGCCCTTAGGTTTTGAACTTGCGGACATTCGTCTCAGCAGTCCGTTCCTTACCCAACTAGGCTATCGCCGCTTAAATGTAAACACGAATGTGAAATCACTTGCAGTAAGTTAATTACTCTCAAGCTATTCCCAGGCACCGGTGCTAATATGGCTTGAGTCTGCGGTAACTACAAAATTAACGTATTCACTTTTACAAACAGTCCACATGCTAAATTTACTTATCTTGAGAGTACACTATCGCTTTGAAATATGGCGCAAATGACCATACCTGACTATACGCTTGATCAGTTAATGTATTGTAATACAATATTATATTCAATTTAATTTCGAAGAATATAGAACGTAAAAAAACCTCTCAGTGACTGCGCATTCGAAGTAATGAAAATCCGTCACGTGTTGTTGGTTGTCGACCATTTTTATTTAAACTTTCCATTCTAAAAAAAGAATTCAATCGTGGCATGAAAAAAAAAGGGAAATTCCATCAGGACCGTTTAAACTGTCTCCGAACGTAATTTATATACTAAAAGTAAATATAAAATTTATTTAGAGTCACTCGTAGGAAACTTTCACCGATTGGAGTTTCGACATTAATTAAAAAGTAAAGTAAAGTCTTTTTAGTTCGTATTTCTTTTTATTTATTTTGAGGGTTTTATAAGTAATAATATAATATTATAATAATCAGCCTTACATTGTATATTGTCCGACGGCTGGGCCCGCGATTATTTTACTACTGAGAGTCTAGGCTATGGTCACCACGCTGGTCTAGTGCGGATTTGCCAATCCGCACTAGACCAGCGTACCACATACCCTCAAAATTCTCATAAAGAAGTTTTTAGGTACGCAGGTTTCCTCATAATCATTTTCTTTATTTAAACCGTAAGTAATAATTGAAAACAATAAAGACATAAGTTGCGAAAAGGCAAACGATCGCAACCTTAGGTTTTGAACCGGCGAACATTCGTCCTACAGTCCGTGTTACGCGGAACTAAGCTAACGCCACTTGAGAAATAGAATTATGAATAATGCCTTTTTAAAATGGCTTTACATTACAATAGAATTTCGACGATAATTACACAGCTTAATGAGAATTTCTTGCGACCGACTATTATCAAAATATAATATTGATATCACACACGCTTTACTCAGAAGTCTATATTTCGCCTATATTATAACATGGATTTCGTTTGATAACGTAAGACAAATAAACTCATCAAAACTTTGACAACCATCGAAATATACTTCTGAACATCTGGGAAACAATTTAGCGTTGAAGTTTCATAACACTTAATGGAATACTGTACCATAAATAAACATGAACTGAGTCTGATTTAAATAATCACACGATTGTAGAGACTAGGGGATATTTAAGACAAACGAATTAGTATTTTACAACTTGAAGAATAGGGAAAAGTAAATGGTAGGAAGAGTAGTTTGTTTATTTAGTGTTAAGTGCCAGTTTGAAACATTATTAAATCTACTCGGAATTAATTTGGCCCAGCAGCCCTAGCACACACTTACTGTCTATTATATTCCTGTTGGCACTAACGGCTAAGTCAAGACATTGATGTATTTAGACTCGGGACATCCCTCTGGCGACACCGTCTAAATATTGGCCACCTCTATTGGAAATAGACCAACCCTATTTATATAATAACCTCCAGTTCCTTCGTGAACTTTAAAGGTTAAAATAACAGGTAATATAAAAGCCATAGAAATTATCACAACACAAACGTCTCGGAAATAAAAATCATAAGAGCGGATACAATACAAACGTCGTAACTTAAGCAAAAGTAAGAGCAACTGTGACTGTTACTGTCAATGAAAAAACCGGTGGGTATATATTAAATTTTAGATAATCAAATCTACTTATATCACTGCGATAGGCCTGTTTAGCGAGTTCAGGAGAATGACAGCACGCGTGCCTTCGCATGACACTTTTCATTATGTCTCGCGCGTGCTGATACCCCACAAATCGATTTTGACACACTTCCTGCATGATTGATGAACCTGTTCTACCTTTAATTCCTTTTTTAATAAGATAATTTCTCTAATATCGGTTATTCAACGATGGGATAAATTATTTAAAAATTCAAATTAGCTAAATGCTATACAGAGTGGAAACGTCAAGTGTTAATAAAAGTGTTATCGGAAAACCAATTAGTTATGTAGGAATCAGGATGCCTGGTGAATTAACATGTATATATTTATAATATATTTAATGTTATCAATAAAGGTATAAGTCTTTACTTTTAATTATTTGTTTGTGCCATCATAGAGGTATATCCCACTTAAGGCATCCTTTATTAATCATACATTTTATAATTATATTTATACTTTTATTTAACTATGTTAACATGTGGACAAGTTGTTCAATGACTAATAATTACCAATAATTAAAAATAACTTGTAATAAAGTCACAATGCTTAATTAATATTGTCAAGCCTGAAACAGAGACATTTACATATTATTTTTGAATTATGGAAGTTAGTAGGTAACACTTAAAAACTACGATAAAATAGCTTCAATTCCAAAATACGACTATGATAATTTTTGCTTAGAAATTGCTAGTGAATGTCTTTAATAATCGAATTTAACGTATGCATATTTGTATAGTCGCTATAATAATGGTGTTCGGTGTGTGTCCACAAAACGCGGATGTGGTGCGGATGCTCTCCGCGCTGAAGTTAAACTAACTTCCGCCTCCGGTGTAATCGCATTTCCTTTATGTTTCTGGTCGTCGCTGAAAATTTGTTAACAAACTCATTGTTTAACCTTAAAACGGGTGCTATTTTCGGACAACTATCGAAAACTCCAGATCGAGTTTTCAAATTTCACAACCGCGATATACACTTGCAGATTTTGCTATGAAGTTAAGCTTAGAAATCAATTTGGTAGTGATATTAAAAATGTATTATATTTAGACCTGCAATAAATTAAAACTATAATTAGCAAGCCTAATTTGATGCTTGAAAAAAACGACAAAAAAGCTGTTTATTATTAATATTTTTTTTTAAATGGTCTGTGTAAATGGAGAATTTTCATGGTTGATTGATTTTTTTATCATAGAATGGTGGAATTTAATAGAGTATGGATATTGAACTGTCAGGTGATCTTTTCGTGTTTATTTGTGAAGCAAGATTGACATAAACATGATATCATATAAAATTTCGGCAAAATATTCATAAATATGGACGACTCAGTACAAAAACCAACGCTTTACAGAAATTTCACGCGAAATGTTATCATGTTATTCACCTGAGTGTTCAAAAGCCTTACCACGGTTACAGGGTTAAGATTAACGACGAAGATAAAGTAAATAAATTAACAATTTGCGTAAAATACTACTCCAGCTTTAAGTATGTATGTCATTATTTTCTTTTTAACCGATTTCAAAAAGAGGCTCTGTGTTTGACCGGTTTGCGTGTATGTCCGCGATTTTTTCAAACACTATTGATGTGATTTGGATGCCGTTTGCGTTATTTAAATGTATATTTTTCAGTAAAGATTTGAATTTATAATATACTAGCTTTTGCTCGCGGCCTCGCCCGCGTAAAGGGAATGTAGCGGGATAATTTTTTCCGACTTACATTATAAATACAAAATCATTATAAATTGTAGCCTATGTGTTATTCTGATGTATAACTAATATTACTGTAAATTTAATCCGTTCAGCAATTTTTTTGTGAAAGGGGAACAAACATACATACATACTTCCTTACATCCATCCATATACCCATCCTCACAAACTTTCGCATTTATAATATTAGTAGGTATAAGGGATCCCAATGCAGATCTAATGCAGACCCGCCCTGTGGAATGGGGGCGTTTGGAGAATTCCACCACGGTATCCCCCCTGCCTGTCACGTAGAGGCCATTAATAGGGGCCACGAAGGGGGTCGTCGGCGGGCAGCAGGGGGCTGTCCGCCCTAGTGCATTTCTGTGCATCTTTTGCACATCTGTCGGTTGACCCCCGGGATGGACGGCAGTGTGTAGTTGGCCTCACGCTGCCGTGGGCGTCCTTCGGTACACGGGGGCTTCTGAGCCCATAAGACCCGCAGCCGTCCCGAATGCGCCGAAGAGGGCTACCGCGGAGTTTTAACTGGTAGGCCGTGCATAGATTAGCTGTACATAGGGTTAGGGACTCGGCCCGGCGGTCGCCCGAAGGTCGTCATCAAATCCGGGCGGCTCAACGCCGGGTCGTAAGGCACGGTTACCCCAGCATAACCGCTCAGTCGCCCCCCACGGCTGGGCGGTAGTAATAAGGAACTTTCTCCGCGAAATCAAAAAATAAAAAAAATATCTAATGCAGACAATAAATTTTGACGATAAATCAGACGATTGCCGCGAACGTATATCTATGTGTACACCATTCCACAATTATTAACTTACAAAAAGCAATGAATAAAACTTTTTAACAAAAATTAAAACCGAGTTTAAAAACCACTACAAACCAAATAAAGTCGATTTAAATTTTGAAATAAATTGCCAACTAAGCTAAACAAAGATACGAAAAATATTATTTGAGAAATTTAAATGACACCCCTAAAGGAAAAAATCTGTAATAAAATTAAATAAATTCGTTTGTTCTTTAACTTTATTGTTATGACGTGTTAGTTTGAATTCAAATATTGCTTATTTAATAATATTTGGATCCAAATGTCGCAATTTTAATTTTAATTAGGCACCGACTGCAAACATACATATTATACTAGTTAGAGGCTAGGGCCTCTAACTATGCTTACCTGTTAGGGGAAGGCCATAGGAGTTTTATCTCGAAAAAGATATAGGTGAACTTTTGTCCTGGAAATGCTTTTACACGCGGACGAAGCCGCAAGCAAACCTATAACTATCGTTTTTTATAGTTTTAATTATAAAAAATAACTCGATAAATCATTTCCGATTTTTGTACTAGATATTTAATCGCATGTAAACGTAGTAGGGGCCCGTGTTTACGTTCGAACGAGGCCCAATCACGCGTGCCGCGCTTCGGCACGTCCCGTTACAATAAGATAGCAATGCCATTGTCACCGTATTTTGTCTATGTTTATATTATTTTATCTGAGCAGCTCCGTAAACTATTCAATAATCAGTAAACGGAACCAGTGTAAGCTAACAATGGAGCAAAACCACATCTGTCTTGTTTAACTTCAAATATGTGGTGAGTGGTGTAACTATTGTTTGTGTAGTAAGAGTATCGCGTTTCGTTATAAACCAATATGAGTATTTACATTATATTCAGGATTATTATGAGATCGTGTTTTATAAATTTATACTTGCGAGACACTATAAAAGCACTAAACAAAAATGTACTTTAATTTAACTTCCACTTGGCATCGTCCTGTTTAAGGGAGCGAACTGATCGAAAACCTGATAAAATTTTCATTAGTTCGCTAGAATAAAGTCACGTAGAATGCCAGCTGCAATATTTTCGTTCACAAATAGTAAACAAGCGTAGTGTAAATGTTCAACGAAGTAAAACCGGCCACGGACCAGCGAAGTCCGGTACCGTCCTATGAATTTAGATTGCAAGTTTATTCCAAGTTCAAAATTCATCCAATGCTCGCACATCGCTATGTATAATTTGATGTGGGATGTGATTTAGTTCACGACGCATCACTCGTTTCAGCGCGACTACAATCGACTACGAACTGCGAAATTACAACGAGCAATATTTCAAGAAATGCAAGTAAATAAGTTTTCATTTATGATGGCTTTATCGATTCCCGTTCAATACTATAAAATACCTTGTCCTAGAAAGTATAAATATAATTACTCCCCGTAAGTAAAATATTGACTAAATATCAATAAAAAAAAAGTCATATGCAACACGACCAAATAATTAAAGACATTTATATTGTGTACTAGCCTTAGTAAATATTTTCTCGAAATAAAAAGTAGCCTATAGCATTTAGATGAACATACATAGTATTAGTGAAAAAAAAAACAAATTAGTTTAGTAGGTTCTGAAATTAACGCGTTCAAACAAATAAAGAGACTCCTGTTATAGCTTGGGAAAGTAAATATTATAATAAATAAATAAATACTGGCACTAAGATACAACTGCACAATTTGTAACAATAACGTATTTGCAAACCATACTGTGTACACATTAAGAGATTCAATCCCCTGTTGATATAATGTGTGAACAACCGAGTGACTGCTTGAATTTCGACTTCAATGAAGCAAAGCTAAGGTGCTACTTGATAGTGTCGGTGTCTCATCCGTAGAACAACTACTTTGTCGCTAATCCTTAATTATTATGTTAGCTTGTCTGTACATCACTCCTTTGTGTCGTGTAGTTAAAGTACAGAATATAATAATATGTATGATGACCAAAGATACTCTCTAAGTAAATATCTATTTAATAAAGGTTTGAGTGATATGACGGATAGGGTACTCGTCTTATTAAAGTCTTCAATTCTACTTAAACTGTATCTATAGTCACTCTCAGGAATTTGAACAAAATACAAAATATCATGGCAAATTATGTTCTTCTATAATACCTACCAGGACATCGTTATTATATTCTTTGTAATATTTAATTAATAGTATTTTAATTATTATGGGCGAATTTAAATCGCTGTCCACCCTCTGTCTTTTGAAACCCTAAATCTCTATAATTATGACCAATTTATGGCTTGATATAAAGTATAATATTAGTTAAGTAGCATAATAAAAATAATTAAATGAAAAAAAAAATCATAAATAAAAACCAATGAAATTTCGAAACCAAATAAGCATTTCGGGTTAAACCCCCCCGAGGGCCTTGAGCAATTTGTTCTATACTTGGTAGTGGTCGAGTTGCAGGCTTTAAAACTCAATTTAAGTATTTTTTTGTTTTAATCTAACAACATTTTCCTGTCTAAATTATGTATCTATTAGTGTTGGTTGCGAATTAATATGACGTGTACTTTAGAGCATGCACAGAATCAACAATTTTCGAGACATGTTCATTATTAAATTAATGAACCAATATCCACACTATAAAAAATATTTAAACAACCAAAGTAAAGATAACATGTTACAGAAAAATGATTATTTTTTTCAACGTGTATTATATTTTTTATATTATCACGCCCAGATAGATACTAAAAATACGGTTAGAGCGTCGTTTTTTTTGCTGCGAGAGGGACTTAAGCAAGCGTTGCTTTATGCGTTATCTAGAAAGAGCACGCGTTCGAGCTCGATGGCTCAAACTGTTGGAAAGTCGAGTGGCGGTGCGGCGGCATGACACAAAAGACGACGAGGTCGAATGCTCCACAGTGCCGCATAACTCGAAACACGAACTAAGTGCTTTAAGGTTTAACAGTGCTGCTCAAAGATATTCGACTTAGCTTCGACTTCTCGCTTTGCGTCTGTAGATCGGAATCTTGGAAACTAAGATAATTCAACTACTGATTTGTGTTCAATGAATATCAAGTCGATACTATTTAGACGGCAATTTGGTCTCTAGTAATATTGTTTATTACATAAAGCTTCATTTTCTAAGCAATCAGTGTTTTGACTAATAAGCGTTTTTGTGATCTTAGGTTGTCAATTTTGAGGTCCAAAGACTTAAAGGTTTATCATTGAAAAATAAAGTCACCGTAATGACCTTAATTTTAATTAGAAGTTGCTTTAATTTTAATCTGAAATAGTCCACCGACTTCATTTTACAGCTACATTATTAGTAGGTATTTTGTTGTAAAAGTACACACAGTGTTGACAGTAGCCAGTGCTAGCAAAGCAAGAGTTTATTTATTTAAAAGCCGTATAATATTTTAGCAGCGACATATATGTTTCTGTTCCAGTATTTTTTGTACAAACTTTTTTATGGCAATGTTGATATTTCTCTGTGGTCTATCATGAACATTTACTTTCTATACATTTCAAAAGGTATTTATGGGGCTTTTACTTTTTATCAAGTATCAAATCATGCCAAGGACAATAACTTAAAATGTTCTAATTGAATTCAAAAGCGTATTCTCACAAAATTTAGCACTTTATCACTACGTATGAATAAAAAAGAGCTAATGATACACGGGTACAAGTGATATAATGTAAACTAATATTTTACTAGAACTATTCAATTCCGCCCTCTACATGGCAGTCTTAAAGTCATACCGATATCTTCGAAGCAAACGTACTCCTGAAACTTTATTAAAAGTTTTATACGTGATCTTTTCTGTATACCATTCTCTCTTTCTTACAGTTTCGAGTTGTGTTCTTTGTTGTGTTACTACTACAAATATATTTTAACAAAATAGTATACATTTTTTAAAATCAAAACCAGATACACGTCGGCCAATAGTGAGTGGAGAGCTTCGACGATGCTACCGGTTTGACTATAGACTCGTCGAACGACGTGCAAGAACGTCCGATATAAATATATTTTTATACGGACATGTGAAAGTGACGCCATTTCACCTGATGGTAAGTGGAGTGGGGTTCAAAAATTTCGACTGACCAAAAGATGATTGCCTCTCGACAGTCGACACAATTATGCTGGCCTGTTGGAACCGAATATACACACGCTGATCCCGGAACGCGTATACACTAACGTGGGCCACTATGGTTGGTTTTTTATACTCGCCCGGATAGCGAACACTACGGTTTTCCTACCACCACAAACTATATAGAGGGCCTAATTGGGAGTTAATGGATCTCATATAAAGCATAAATGAGACATAATATAATGTATAACATACGTTTATGAAAAAACCTTTTTTTTGGCTAATAATAAGGTCATGAAAATGTTTAGCGAAAATACTATAAGCTAAGCTATGATGAAACATGTCAAGTAAGTATAACAATATAGACATTTTAACTTGCGAGATAGATCTATATAATGAGCAGAAATAATGCCACCAGTAAAATTATCGAAAAAAAATTAGAAAGAAAGAAGAAGCAATATTATTTTACTTTCATTCCTCTATAATTATTATAATAGATTATAAATCGTTATGCTTCAATTGTAAATACAATTTTAATATTGTCAATAAAGCAATAACTAATAGTGCTAACATATTTTAGCGGGGCAGATTATTATTTATAATCACTAAAGACCGCACAATTGGCAACTAACGCCGCGGAAGACATTTAAAAATAACTAATCACAATAATACCGCTCCCCACTCACGCCTAAAGCTATCGCTACTTGGCACCTGTAATAAACTATCGTAGCTTTTTTATGCAAGACAGGCCGGCATAATTGTGTCAACTGCCGAGGGGCGAGCATTACACTATCTGGAACCTACTGCGCATACCATGAAGGCCAGTGTAGTCACTTTACTATACATATAAAAAGGATGACAAGACAAGCAAATAGCTTGTCTAACAATTGAGGGTCATGACTGGTCTAAAAATAGTTTGCAGTAACACCACGTTTGGGAAAATAAATATCATATATGTTTTTATTTGTGTTCTTATTAACAATGTGATCGCTTGATAATAAATGATTACAATCGCCCATGAACGAAACGCCTTGAAAATATAAATGCTTTGCCAACCTACGAGCAAGACATAGGTAGAGGGTGTCTGAGCTTCCCACAATATGTTATGTAGGTGACCCTATGCAACACAAGTCGCAACAAGTTAACCACTGCGTATTTTTAAGAAGGTGATAAGCTCTTTGTTGGTTTAAGTGAATCGATCGCTTAAACCGTATCTGTACTTCTTATAAATAATAATATTTCTGGTAAATAAAGGCTAAATTATCAAAAAATATAATTCAATTTTATGTTGCCGATGTTATGTATAAATCCACCTGTTAAAAATAAAATTTTATTCTATACTTGTACGCTTAAATCACATTTAATGCTTATTCGGCAGACATTTTAAAATGCACAAATTCTATGAAAACTACCGACTACAAAGTTTATTACAATAGGTAATTGAAACAAAATGTACTTACGTAACTAAAAATGAATAAATGTATTTAAGTTCCAACTACGCCCTAGGCGGTGTCATAAACTTAACATATATAATGGAAGAAAATAACAATATCAATAACCGCGATAGAATCCGTAAATAGTTTTATTTCAATGCCTAATATTCGCGTGAACATAAGAAATCAATTTATAGATATTATAAAGCAAATACTCATCCTAGGAGCTCTGGTCACTTGTCTGAAGTTGAGCGACTTGTCTGCGTGCTTATAATACAATAATTAAATAAGATGTTAACCAAGATGTACAATTTTTAATCCATAATCGGCATGTACACAACCTCTGAGCTAATGCTACTTGTCACACATGTATAAGCCGACCAAATACAAAATTCACATTTTAATCTATGTTCTTAAATAATGATTATAAAATGAGCAAATCTACACTAACTGTTTAATACGATAACCGTCAAATAAAATTCTCTAGAAACTTCTGAAACAAGCCTTTGGTACTAAATGTGTCCAATCAAATTAATTAAAACCAATAAATATATAAACGCATTTGTACACTTTAAATCAAGTAAATCTTCAGTTCAGAATACTAATGCCGCTTCAGTTAGAGTCAGTCTCAACATTGATATACAGATTAGGATCTTGCTATGATTGCTCTTGGAAACAAGATATTATACATCAAATTAATTTTCAACGTTAACCCACGTGAGCTTGAAAGTGATACGTGATCAATTTTAGGTGGAGAAATCTGTGTATACACTGTCGGGTAATGCTAGTCTAAACTGACGCGCTGAATACATTACTAATCTCAATTTGTCTGCAACTCGTACATTTGTGGATTAGCATCTATAACCTAACTAACCTGCTATTTTTGCACAATATTAATATCTGGTCATTTAATAAACACATTGACCTTGATTGTATAACAATGTTGCTATTATAATGCAACGGGACGTGAACTTACTGATAATAAACTATCATTTGTAATTAATAACAATATATTATGCTTACATATAAATAGTATTAAGCTTCTTTTTCCTTTATAGAGGCAGGCAAAGGTGGTAACAGACCCACATTTCGCCAGCTATGTTAGGTCCCATGTGATAGGGGCTGAGTCTACTGCCATATTTATTATTAA
>NC_051134.1:15254712-15276182 GCF_014839805.1 Manduca sexta | reverse complement strand
TCTCGAATTAAAACTTTACAGGAGGAAATTAAACGTCAAAAAATACTGAGCGTAAACGTGCACTTACTAGAGAATTGGTGGGATTGTACACTCGCATGGGGAACGTGGGGGTTATGTTGAGTTCAACCACTACTTACCGCCGACTCTTCATGAAATATAACTTCTTCTTCTATGATCAAACAAACGCAATGTTCAGCTATTATCAACTCTTTGTTTACGTATTAAAGAACCTTTTTAAATTTTCATATAGACGATGATCAAACGACTTCTCATCAAACAATAATTGTTAACATTAATGAATATTGCGTCTAAATTTATAAGCGTTCCATAAAAATAATAGTTAATTAACTGATAACCTTACTGACTGACATAATTCAAAAAAGGAGCGTACTATATACGTATAGTTCAAGTAATAAAATAGCATTCATGATATTAAAAAACGAAGGACGATAATAACATACTTACAAATTAGGACAACCCGACGATAGTAATGTGAACGTTCATCTTAAAATATTGATGGGCCAGCCGAAAACCATTGATATATTATGAATAAATAAATCACAGAGTAAGTGCAAACAGAAATTGGATACCGCGTCTTGGGATCATCTTGTTTATATCGATTTATATGATCTCACATACAGATGGAACAGTAAAGATTGTCCAGTTAATAACTTTATTACTAAAAAAATACATTAGGGCCTATTAGACTAGATATTTTGTATAATCATATTACAACTTACATAAACGGATACGTAAAATTTCGTGTTTTATATTGTCTATTAAATTTGCGAAAAACTCGGCTACTCACAATTACCTTTTTAATCTATATATTGCATATAGTGCGACTCATAATAGTTTTAGTTTTTGCTATTTGATTCAGTAGAGTTACCAACAATTTCCGATAACAACTGAATCGCCAAAAACCCTAAAAGCTTAAATACTAACACGAAACATGTTACTACAGAAAATTTCCTATTACGATGTATAATTTCCATTCTCTCTTGCAGAACAAATTCCACTTGTCAAAATGTTCACGCTATGTTCATGGGAATCACAAAGCGAGACGTTTACAAAGAACGGTACTAACAAATTGTGCCGTCAAGCGCCGTGTTTGCGTAATACGCGGTCGGCCGAGATTCACTATCAAGTGTGATATTACGTGTACATTTTCACCACATTTGAAATATTTAACGGTAATATATTCACAAGTTAGACAACCATAAAATGTCAATTATACTACAACAGATGGTATCCAAACCTTACAACTGTGTCTTACAAAGATGCCGAGTTTTGTGGTAGCCCTATCATTAGTCCGAGAACCAGTGAAAGTTTCCTCATTAGAATTGTTTAACCTACTCAGACTGGCGCCATAAAATGAAACTTAATTTTCTCACGATATTTTTAATGAAATGTGTTCTCCAGGATTTCTCCGTACCTACGTAATTAAGTTTAGCATTGGCAAAGTTTAATTATTACAAATATTGGACTTATCAAAAATTGGTAATTAGATTACGTCTACAATGTAGCGTTTTATACCATTTTTATTTTAACATCTATTGATGTATATTATAAAATACGTAAATTACAAGTGTTTCTTCAAATGCGAATCATAATTTCCATCAAGTCCCTTAAAGACGGTACAAAAACTTTTCAGTGCGCTATCCGGCTTTAGACCGACGTCGGACGTCACATTTTCTTCTACATGAAGATTAAACCTATTGTTCCGTCACTCAGAGAATCGCGTTTCTGACAGTGTTTCTTCTCGTAATGCGAACTGTAACCTGAGTTTTGTTCGTCCTTTTACTTATTTATTTAGCCCATTTCCAACGTGACAGTAAACGGATCTTGATATAAACTAATGGCTCATTGAGATATACGACACGATGACATTAGAACGATCTGACGCGCTTATTTTCGTCACTCTAAACACACTATTTACATCGTGCTCTCGTGAGTGATTCAGGGAAAGATTTCATTTTATAGATATAAAAGTCGGTTAAAACTTGCTTTCACATCTCATAGTCGGTTTTTACACCTCATTTGGTTTTCCATCAACAAAATCATAGCAATTCGGGCCCTTATTCTCTATCTCTTGACACGTCATTTGGTATATTCCATACCAACAAAATCCGGCCGAATTACACTATCATACAGAATTAGTTCTCTAGTTACTTTACGTAAGATAATTAATTAGGTGCAAAATCCAAGCTGCTAAAGCTGCCTGCGTGTGGTGTGGGTTGTCTGTCAATCAGTGTTAAGAGTATTAGTGGAAGAAAGATAAACAGCATTAATGATAGTGCTTGGATAAACCGTAGTCGTGAAATAAGAAGAAATATGGTTCTAGTTTTCTCTCTGGAATATAAGTAAACATTTGTAATAGCTTCCCTTTCATCATTTATAATAAGGAAGGAACAAAACGATGATTACTGAAATAATTGCTTAAATTTTTTCATAAAGAAGCAAAGCCTTATTTGTTTAAGGTAAATCAAACTTACCACTGAGCTAAGTAAATCTAGTTTGAATAAATGATCAACTTGAGTTTCATTCTCGTAGCATTCTTGTCCAAACTAACAGCATGACGAAACGATATAATTTTACTTAGGTCTATTTTAATTAGCTTTAACTAACTTACTTTGGTATAATACGCCCACCTCTGCGATTCTTACAAAAGAATAACTAATCACGTTTTAATTGTTAAAACGGAACGATTAAAGTTTGCTTTTCTTTTTTTTCAAGTAAATTTTTTATAATACTTAATGTACCTTTATTATACACTAGGTGCTGCTCGCGGCTATGACCGCGATTCAAACAAAAATACTTTGTGATTCCAAAAGAAAGTGCATATAATATAAAGGGTTCTCTCAAATCTAAAAATATATAATATACATATCAAGTACCTGTTACTATTTAATAAACTTTTATTTTTCCAACTATATAACTAATGAAATTAATATATGTATGTTACTAACATAATATTATTATTTACTTGGTACTTTTTTACCATCTAATACTATAACAAAAATAATTTCTATTAAATAGTTTTTTATATAACTTCTGACCTATAAAGCCTGACAACCTTTGCAGCATTTCGCAGTATTTAATAAATGTCTACTTTTAAACGACTTATTCTATAGACCAAATAATATAAATAAAGCATATAGTACTTCAATGTTCTTACAAAATTCATTTTAACTCTGAAAAATATTTTCTATATAAAATAGCTATGATTGGGGGAATAAAATTCGTGCTTCAAGTAAATTAAGTCTTCATTTAATTACCTTTCAGTATCAGATTTTATTTAATCACGTTACGGTGCTTAATGACGTGCCAAATTTATTTTTTAGTTCGGATCAAAATGGTGGCCTAGTTATGAGTTTTGTGAATTTTCATGAATAACGTCAATTGTTATTAAAGTCTAGTAAAATATCTTTGTTTTTCAATAGTTACAATAACAAACGTGTATTTTGGACGCAATTTATTTATTGTACCTGTAGCGTGTAGATAATATTTAAAAACGTAAGGTTTTTAATACCATAAAATTTATTTCTTATGTCACTAGTTCCGTAGGTCTTAAAATATTTAAATAAACATAAGAGAATGCGTTTTCGATTCCTATAATTCACCAATATTTGTAAAAATAATGTTAAAGTTAATATTATAAAAAATAACATAGTTCTACAAAGCATAAGCACATTTACAATTCAATAAATTATAATAATATAATTGAATCAAGAACAAGTCTTTAACTCTAATTAAATATTTGAAAAAGAAATAAAAAGCTCACTAGATAATGTTGTGGGAGAAAAACTCACTGTCGGTTGAAAATAGTGCGGGACTTGTGCTAAGTGATTTGTCGTGTTGTGGTCAATCGCACTTAGCGTGGTTTCTTCGAGTTCCTAACACAGAAGTCATTCGAAAACTTTGAAGTCACCTGATTGTTTTAGTGCTTTCAAAATTATGTTTTCGGGATCCATACGTTAAGTAAAGTAAACGTATAGTGTTACATTAGCTGAGTAAAGTAATTGGATTTTTAATAAAAGAGCTCATAATCCTTGGTTAAAAAAGTATCTCCTAGTCAAGTAATACTTAAATAAGAACCAAAGAAAAAGGTAAATGAAATAAAATAACTTTTCAAAGGGCTCCAATTCGCTTTAAAACAAAGACCGCTGTTTTCCTTTTATTAAAAGTTGTTTGAGACTAATCGTAAACAATTTTGTACTTAACAATTCACGTTTGCTTTTTGCCTCACAGCAGTGCTTCGTTTTCATTTTTGGTTTTTCATAATTCCACTAATTGACTAGATTTATTTAGATTTCGTATTTACATTTTTGGTTTAATAGATACGTTTAATAATTTAACCGAGGCTGGATATACCCGTTGTATCGCACAATAATGCGAGTATACGTCTATTAAAAATTCACCTACTTCCATTTATGTTTTCTAAACCTACTTAATTTTGTAAGGTCTATAGGAAAATACAACGAACTATTTGCCAGTGTACGAACAGAGGCCCAACGCCCGTGAACAAAGAAAACGGATAATTAAAGCCAAGCAACGAGAAAGAGATTTTTAATGAACCTCGACGTTTGCCACGTAATAAGTCTTTATTATAACCATTAAAAAAAAAACATAATTAAATAATAAGGACGACGAGAAAAATATCTTCATACCACGTTTTCACTCACACGAAATTCAGGTATTTACTGGCTTCGCAACATTTTTATGAACTGAAGGTAAACTTTTAAAGGTTGCGCATATTACAAAGTTCAACCTGCCTGAAGTAAAAATTCAGTAAAACGCCGAGCTCCGAGGATTTTTACTTCGAGGGTTAGCTGTATTTTATAAAGGTTATAATATGCTTATTGATATTGAAGGTATTAACTGTGTTTAAAGTACAATACACGCGGCAGTTTACAACCATTGTGAAATGTGGAATTGAGGATTAATATTTAATTCATAATAAGTATCGCACAAAACTTTATATAATTTTAAAATGCGGATTACAATCTATTTTAGCGTACAGTTTTGTCTACTAATAGATTATACTCTATCTTGTTTTAATTGTTAAAGAAAGCTAATAGATTTTGAAGTGCCAAAGGCACGATCACATCTCAAAGGCGGCCTGTTTCGCATATAAATTGACGAATTTGCCTCCATTTACACCTTACTGTCATGCAGGTCCGCTCACCCGTGTTCAAGTTCGTTAGTAATTTATAATCACTTCAGATTTGGGTAAATGCTTCTCATTCTAATTCCACAACAAATATTAATATGACCTAAATTGATCGAGCAACGTGATTAGAATATTGTGTACTTTTAAAGACGTATAAAATTTAAGACCTTTTATTTCTGGTTTGATACTTCGGGATGGTTAAAGTTTTGAGTAAATCATAGTGTACATACTTTCCCTAAATCTTAAATGTAGTACGATACGATTTTTAAACTGTGAACTTTTATTTTGTGTTATTCTGGAATAAAAAGCATTATAGATACTATTTCACTACATGGTTTATATTAAGTGGGCTCCATTTCATCATACATACTGAAGTAGCCAACATTCTGCAAATTTACATGTTTATAATATTAATTGACCCAATTTTTTGTGATAAATCTTATAAAATCTCAACAGAAAAAATAAAATATATACTTAAGCAATACACTTGAATTATATTAAAAAATAATCATATCACTTACTAAAAAATATCGTCTAACTTTTTATGAACTTCAAATTTTACACTTCATTAAAAATCAATGCACATTTTAAAAGTTCAATATAAAGCAAAATTAAACGAATGGTAAAATAAAGGACCTCTCAAGATTGTGGCAAGCAAACGTGTTCAAGTATCAAGCCGTGCAGGTTCATAATAAGAAGGGTCCAGGGAGGCACGCGGCGCGCCCTTCTCTATCTTCTAATCAACAAATCTCCCCTTTACTATTTTTGTTTTACCTTCGACACCTCAGTGCAATGTGTACAGACATAAAAGAGGGAATAGTTTTGTCTAGACTATGTTTATTAACTGAAGAGCAAACTGCGCCAAGTAAATGATATTTTTTAATTTGCAGTGTGTTTGTGGCTATTTGAATGGAATGGATGCGGAGATATAAAAATATATTTGTACCTATTACTGTTTATAGTAAATAAGAAAATTTTACATCTACATCTTGCATATTAATTTTAGAAATCCTAAGTAATTTTCTTACTTTCTATGTGACCTTAAAACAGTGTATTATGATAATATACATAATAAAATAGATTGTACATCCACTTAATGCCTTTCACATGTCACGTTACAAGATCAAGGCAAACAAACCTCCATAAATAACCAAATCAGGATTAATATTCAATTTTTTTGATGTAACTATCGCAAAAACATTAAAGAACAATTAAAACACCGTTTTCAGAAAACTCCATTCAATATTTCGATTAACCGATAGAGATTTCAATTTCCTTTAGTCACGTGCGCGGGGATATCGGATCCCGCGGTTGGCTCAGTCGGTAATGAGCGAGCGGATGGCAATTTCGCTAGATGGGCTTTTGGTTACAGGGGAAGCCCGTTTTTATGTCAATGTGCTTTTAATATGTCTACCTCGGTTGTGTCATGGGACTTAAGAGACATTGCATTTTATCGACTTCCACCGGTGTTGTTGAACCTCATGTTGTGAAGTTCGCGTGCGTTATCTTTGTTGTAAGGTGTTTTTAAACGTGTGTCATAATATTATAATAATTTACTTTCAAATATTTTCACAGATATTTAATACAAACTTTTGCTAGCTACGCCCGCATGAAATAGTTTATCCCGGAAAAAGTTTCACGGGATAAAAGTCCCGCTATATATTGCCCGGGATAGAAGGAAGCCTATGTCCTTCTCAGGGTCTCAAATTATCTCTATTACTATATGTGGTTTATAAGTTTATCGCGTTCAGACAGGCAGACAGACGCGGCAGGAACTTTGTTTTAAAAATATATTTTTAGAACTTCTTTAAAGGAAGAAGCAGCGAACACAACAGAAGCTGAAAAAGGAATATTTTTTTCCGTTTTTGAAACTATTTTCAAAGATACTCCGCTCCTATTGATCATAGCGTAATGTTATATAGCCTATAGTCTTGCTCGATAAATGCGCTATCCAACATCTAAAAAATTTTTTCAACCTTATATATTGTAAGGATAGTATAATTTCTTCAAGAAAACACTTATATTTCACAGCGATCACTTTTAATGTTTCCTCTTCGATAGCTTAGACACAACTGACAATCTGTTCCAACAACAAGTATAAAATCAACTCTTATTTCAAAATACCGACATTACTCTCATTTATATTAATATACAAATACCCACAAAAGTAACATCATTCACAATAAATTATTAAACAAGTATGGTGTATCTAACAGCTCGGCTATCCTTTTCGAGTGAGTCCCCTCACTCAGCCGAAATACTTGGGGATGATATAAAATCATACAAATTCTTTTCATCATAATCCAATAGAATCATCACTTGTATGTACAATGTCAAATGATTCGCACCATTTGCTTTCCGCACCAAGCAGTGTGAGTGTATGCTATGTAGTGTGGTGAATGGTCATCTGTGCGATGCCAATTTCTTGGCACCATTCGCTATCTGCACTGACCAATGTGGATGTGTAACGTGGTGAATGGTCATCTGTGCGATGCCAATTACTTGGCACCATTCGCTATCTGCACTGACCAATGTGGATGTGTAATGTGGTGAATGGTCATCTGTGCGATGCCAATTACTTGGCACCATTCGCTATCTGCACTGACCAATGTTGATGTGTAGTGTGGTGAATGGTCATCTGTGCGATGCCAATTACTTGGCACCATTCGCTATCTGCACTGACCAATGTTGATGTGTAGTGTGGTGAATGGTCATCTGTGCGATGCCAATTACTTGACACCATTCGCTATCTGCACTGACCAATGTTGATGTGTAGTGTGGTGAATGGTCATCTGTGCGATGCCAATTACTTGGCACCATTCGCTATCTGCACTGACCAATGCAATGTAATTATGTTCGTATCTGCGGTCATCTATGCAATGCCAATTTCTTGGCACTATTCACCATCTGCACTGACCATTCATAATTCGTCTTGTTTTATGTCGTAGGTAAACTCTAGTCGAATTCAGTTATATCATATGCGGTGATTACAAAGTTATTTAATTTACATTACCAAATCCATTTATTCATTTTTCACAAATCATTTATCACAAATTAACTTAACATGCATCAATCAATCTTTCACTTTAATTACCATCTAAGGCGAACTATTATTTTACTTATCATTCTCATTACATTCTAATATTTCGTCGCCGCTATTGTCGTTTTCGCTACTTTCACTGGTCATATCCTTATAGCTAAGCCAAGGGTGAATCTTGTCTACCGATACAACGTTTTGATATTTCTTATTACCTCTTCTACTCAAGGGAGTGTCTTCAATCAGGAATCTATCGTTATCCAAAATTTTTATAATGCGGTATGGACCATGAAATTTGGCTATAAGTTTTTTCGATTTACCTAAGTGCTCTTTTATCAATTATCGTCCGTTCAACTCTAACAAGATCTCCAATATTATACGATGTTACATTCTTTCTTCGTTTATCAAACAGTTTTTAGAATATTGTTGTTGTTTCTCAATCCTGAGCTTTGCTGCTGATCTTACTTTTGCCAAATCATCATCAGTAACGCGAGTAATTATTTCATTTAATACCTCGTTAATCATATTTTCGGAAGAATTCAACACCTTAAAACCAAATAACAACTCGGAAGGACCTTTTACCTGTAGCTTTATTCATAGTTGTATTCATGCCTAGCTGAATATCGCCGACATATTCGTCCCAGATATTATCACCTTTACCATGACACTTTGTACTTAAGGCATCTAATATGGTTCGATTGTAACGCTCTATTTGACCATTCGCTCTTGGGGTGGCAACAGCGTTAAGGATATGTTTAATGTTTGAACTCGTTATAAAAGATTTGAACTTTGCGCTGGTAAAACAGGTACCCTGGTCAGTAATTAGCCGTGATGGGGTTCCAAAATTACTGAAATATTCTTTAAATACTCTTATCGCTGTTGTGCTTTTAGTATCCCGCACGGCTTTAATATTAATAAATTTCGTAAAAGAATCAATAATAGCTAGAATATATGTGTTGCCTCTCTTTGATCGAACAAATGGACCTAAATAATCGGCATGAAGTGTATGAAACGGGGTGTCTATTTTTGGTATTGGATGTAGCATACCTTCCTTGCAGCCACTCGGGGCCTTATGATGTGCACATTGAAGACATGCGGACACATACTTCTTAACAAAGCGTCGCATTTTAGGAAACCAAAATATTTCGCGGATTCGGTTCAACGTTTTCTCATAGCCAAAATGGCCTACCTCGTCGTGGTTCATTCTAAGTATCTGCCACCTTACTGCTCTTGGTACTACCCATTTCTGTTTATCACCGACAATTCTAAATACGTTATTCCCTCTTAATTTGTAGTTTTTGTAAATATCTGATATAATACTCGTATTTTTGTCACGTAAAATGTCTCTAATTCTGTTTATTTCGTCATCATTACTCTGCACAGTGGAAATCCAATCTTCCGTGTTAATATTTAAAACGTCAAGAAAATGTGTCTCATCATCATCTGCAACCGGCTCAGTTACAGGAGCTCTACTAAGAGCGTCCACATGTAACATACGTGTTCCAGCCCTATACACGATTTCACAATCGAACTCCTGAAACTGCACCCACCATCGAGATATCCTAGGGATGAGGTCTCGCTTTGTTAATGTTGTACGTAACGCATTACAATCGGTGATGATTTTAAATTTTAATCCTAGCAAATAAACACGAAAACGTTTCAACGAAGCTATCACAGCTAAAGTTTCCAATTCAAATGAATGCAATTTTTGCTCATCTACGTTTGTCTTCCGACTGTAATATGCCACGGGCCTAAGTGATCCATCGCAGTGTCTCTGCATTAAAATGCCAGCGACTCCTAATTTAGAAGCATCAGTGTGCAACTCAGTCTCTAGTTTGACATCATATAATGCCAAAATAGGACGTTCAGCTAATTTTTGTTTCAAAGTGTTAAATGCACTAAAATGTTCATCGTTCCACTTCCATATAAAATTTGATTTTAATAAATCGGTAAGAGGGCGCGCTATTAGAGCGAAATCTTTAATAAAACGCCTAAAGAAACTAGCGAGTCCAATGAATCGCCTAACATCGTGTACATTTCTGGGTACTGGAAAATTAGAGACAGCTAAAATTTTATGCGATCCTGGTCGTATGCCCTCACCACTAACTTGAAATCCTAGGAAATCGATTTCTTTGTAGAAGAAATTGCACTTTTAAGCTTCAATGTAAGCCCTGCTTCGGACAGTAATTGTAATACCTTCTCCAAACGCTCAAGTCCTTGACCAAAAGATCTGGCAGGTATAAGTATATCGTCCATGAATATTATTGCGTAATCGACTTTAGATCTTGATAAAATCTTGTTCATGGTTCTTTGAAATATAGACGGCGCATTGGCCAAACCGAATGGCATTCGCTTGAACTGGTATTGACCATCAGGCGTAACGAAAGCAGTCTTTTCTTGAGAACTATCCGCTATCGGTATTTGGTAGTAACCAGATGCGCAATCAAGTGAGATGAATAAAGAGTTTCCTGCCAACATATCTAATTGGTCGTCGATTAATGGTAGAGGATAGTGTTCCTTCCTTGTTTTAGCGTTTAGTGCTCTGTAGTCTACACACAACCTTTTTTCGCCTGTTTTCTTCTTCACAAGTAATATTGGACTTGCATACTGGGAATTAGACTCACAAACAATATCTGCTTCTATCATATCCTCGACCATTGATCGCACTAACTGTCGCTCTGAGTACGAAAGCCTGTACGGCCGATAGACAACCGGTTTATTATCCGTTAACTCGATTTCCATTTTTACTATATTTGTAAACCCTAAATCCTTTAAGTTAGTCGAAAAACACTCTTTATACCTAATCAACAGCTCCTTTAATTGATTTAATTCAGCGAAAGATAAATTGGGGTCATAGTTAAGTTCAGTGCAATACTGATCATCATCCACACATAAAACATTAATATCCATACAATTATTTGAACTAACAGCACGAGTTATCAAAGAGTCTGCTGTTATAACAATTACATTATCAGATAAATTTTGAATAACCAAAATACCCTGACCTCCTACTATTTCATATTCACCTGGCATAAGGTAGTATTCATAACCAGGTTTTCCACGAAGTGATCCTCGCACGTATACAGTTCCGCAAAAATCTATAGGGCAAACAGTTCTAACAAGGCACATCTGTTTGGGCTGTATAGAAACGTTTGAAACTGATGTAAGGTAAAATCTCTCACGTGTTTCACGTGTAAATATTAAAGAATCATAAGTTTTCGTTATTACAATACCTGGCTTCTCTGTAAAACTATGCCCGATCAATATAGGATACTTGATAACATTATCTTCCACGATTAACGCTTCGATTTTTTCTAAAATATTCTGAATTTGTACAACAACAGTAGCACATCCTAATGGTAAAACAATGTTACTGCCTATACCCCTCATAGTGGGTAGATTAGAATCATTAGACCACGAAATCCCTAAATCTTTAGCATCGCTATACCTGATTAAAGTGCATTGGCTACCTAGATCCACAAATCCTAAAATAGAATGTCCATTAAGTTTTACCTGCATTGTATATTTATCATTATTACCGACAACGTTTTCCGTGTCTACCCGTAATATATCTTTTTCATTTGTTTTACCACCTTTGCTAATATCCGAGGGTAGTTTTGTGCAGTTTATGGTCATATGTCCTAATCTATTGCATATGTTACATTTCAATATCCTTTTCGTACATCTGAAACTAAAGTGACCGGGTTCATTACAATTGTAACAAACTATCGCACCACTTGCACCTTTAACTTTTGTGTCATTGTTAACAGATTTAACATTTGAACTACTCGATAAAGTACTAATCTTTTTATCATTGAATCGTGGCTTATCTATATCACGCAATTGTTGTCTAGTAGACTGAAAATATTTTAAGACTTGCTCGGGTTCCTGACAATTCAATGCCTTAGCACCTAACCTTAGTGATCGATCCTCGATACCGTACAGTAAGCAATCTACGGCCCGTGTCCCCTTAATATCACAGCGGTTTAGTAACCTAATCTTTTCGTAATAATATAGTTCTAACGAGTCATTGTATTTAACTCGTTTTGATAACATTTCCGTTAATATCTCCGCGTAATCTTCACTGCAAGGAAATGACTCAGTCAACTTATTTTTCCACTCTAGCCACGAAAACGACATGGTAGGTAGCGTCTGGTACCAGGTTTTCGCTACACCTACCAATTTTGGCAAAGCGTAGTGTATGATTTGATCATCACCCCACTTGTACAATTTTGCACATTCGTCAACCTTATTCAGCCACATTTGTATAGTCTGTCCTTTTACCATCGGATCAAAGTCTGGAATAACATTTCCTAACATCGGGAACTTGTTACCCTCATGTCGACTATTATTTACAAAACTATTCATCAATTCAGTCAAAAGTAAATAAGTCATATTGTCTGTACTATTATTGGAACGTCTTACCGGTGAACTGGGTCGTTGATGCGTCGTTCTTGAGCCACTGCTCGCGCGTGCTTCACTTCGGCGAGACCGCCTACGCGGACTACTGTCACGAGTGCGGTGTCGCCGATGCTCTTCACGATGTCGGGTAGAGCTGCTCGAACTCCTGTGTCGACGCCGACATCTAGAATCATGGCGCTCAGAAACGTTGGTACGGCTTCTTCTTGCTGACGACATTCTGGCCATTATCTCGCTCCCAGAGCTATCCCTGGTACGCTTTCTCTTCTCCTTTCGACGATCCACATCAGACGTTTCATTGTCACGTTCTTGATATTTCCTTTTGCTTGAACGCGAATCACCACTATTTCTGGCCTAATCAGGTGTTTTCTGGCCGCTTTCCATTATGCTCAGTGTATTGTAGTACAAATATAAACGATAAAACGTTGTAATGTGAGCGTCTGCACAAAGATATTATGCAGTTATTCCGAGTTAATCCCACTTCTGAGATGTAAGGATAGTATAATTTCTTCAAGAAAACACTTATATTTCACAGCGATCACTTTTAATGTTTCCTCTTCGATAGCTTAGACACAACTGACAATCTGTTCCAACAACAAGTATAAAATCAACTCTTATTTCAAAATACCGACATTACTCTCATTTATATTAATATACAAATACCCACAAAAGTAACATCATTCACAATAAATTATTAAACAAGTATGGTGTATCTAACAATATTAGTATAGGGTATACTACGGGGACCTATATTAACATAATAATTAAATATATTTTAAATAAAAAAGGACTTTGTATTATAATGTACGTACATAATTCATTTTATGTTTTACAGAACTCATTTCACTGTTATTATCAATTCTGCTAAAAATTGACGAAAAGGAAAGAAAATATTTTCAAACAGTTAAAAAGATGCGGCGCGGCACAAACTGAAATTTCTTTTACCTTATCAGACAGATTCAAAAACCGACTTAATATTTCAAACAAGTGAAATGTATCTTCGGTGAAAAACTACCTCAGGCGGTCCCACAGGATGTTTACACAGATACAGCGAACCCAAAACGGTCTGCAGGCACTACCCACTAAATTGAGTCGGTCATGAAATATGCAAATGATAAACTGTTGGGCATGTGAAAGAATAAACAATTTTGTTTGAACGCTCTGTTAATGTTATCGTGTTGATTGTAACCAACATTTTGTACATGTAATCGGGCCTTAAGACGTAATAAACATTGAAACCTTTGAAGTTAATCAAAGAAGTTGATAAAATGAAAAACATGACGACATGAATGGTATTTGGAAAATGTTTCGTTACTTATGTAATCTGAAGACCTTTCCATACAATCAGTTAAGTTTGTTTTAACTAAACTTTGTTGCTAGTCTTTTTGAGACGTACGGACGACGACGGACTTAACGTGCAGTTGCGAACGATACTCCATTATTAGATATTATATTAAGTATAAGAATAATAATTTATAAGAATATTTTGAATTAAATTTACTGCTTCCATAATAATAGTCGTCGTTAATACTGGTTCTTATAAATCCTTTCTGCTTTCTGTGTATTTTATTTCCAAAGTAATATTTCCTATTTACTCTGCCATCGATATGTGCTGAGCGAAGATTTTTATTGACACAGAAAAGGAACAGCTATACGTTCAACGACAACATTCAAGAAAGAAATATGATTTCAGAATATTCATTTTTATAATGCCAGTCGTTTGTTACATATTTGTAGTAAAAATGATTATCATTAAGGACCTATGTGCCCTGGATAAGGCAAGGGGCTTCTACAGTGACTATCCATTTCGATCGGTAACAATAAAACAATGTTAATTTTATATTTATACTATTTTTAAACAAATATTTTAATGACCACTTAAATATTATAGATTATTGCGAAATCCATTTTCATGAAAGTATGATGATTCGTTCTCGTTAATTTAATTAATTATGTACCTACCTTTAATTGACAAACGATCCATTTAGCATTGACTGTAAGCGGTGGTAAACTTATAATCACTTCTAAAAGTTTATAAATGTGTAGATATATGTTATAATATTACGCATGTAGATACTACTTCAAGCATGTATGCGATTTAATTGAAGGGTAGACGAATCCGTAATTTCGTTCGCCGGACTTATTTCCGTCCCATACTGTGATAGGTGGTGAATTTATCTTCACATTCAGCAAATATTCAATTGCAACAAAAAACAAATCACTGTGTTTTCCACATAAAATATTTTTTACAACTCAAATATCAAATGAAGTTTGTTCAAAAGAACTTTAACAACTTTTTTTTAATGTTCACTCAATTTCCATAATAACATGATAAATATTTCAATTTCACTTACGTGTTTTTGCCGGAAACACCCTAGAGGAAAAAGGAAAGAGCGCGCTTGCTCCGAATGAATGTAGCATAAAGAATAATACGCCACTTATATTTCCAGAATATTAATGTAAGCTATATTTATATTTAAATTTAATGTCATAGCTTGGAAGACAACAATATTTTGATAATACGTGGCCCACGTTTTGATTGCAAATACGTACAGTCATATTTTGTTATTCAATATTATAGTTTATTAGTTGTTGTTCTCGGCTTTGCCAGTGTGAAAAACCTAACCCGCTTCAAAACTATTTGAAACACTGTAGCGATTCATAGCACCTACGAGACGCGAGTGCCATTTGTACTAAAAAATAAATTATTTCCAATGGGAGCATATTACCGAAATAAATGTAGCTTATGAATTGATCAAAGGTCTACCCGTATGCCAAATTTCATTCAAATTTATTCAGCTGTTTCTGCGAACAAACATCCAAACATTTTCACAAACTCTCGCATTTATAATAAAAGTAAGAAAAGGAGTAAACTGCGATTTGCCATAGAGATATCAACTAGTTCTTATCTCGTAGTAATGCATAATTTTATGTAACTCTTATTCTGGTGAAAATTTACACGCACGGATCCGCAAGCAAACACAAGCAACTATTTACACAACTGTTTAGATCATGTCTACAATTCTATATATCATACAGCCTTCAACTACGACGTACGGTACATAATTCAGTGATGTTCTCCAATGATTGACGTGACACTCCATTTGTATATCAGCGACCGAGTTAGGCATTAAGAAGATATACTATTACACAACCACATACAGTGTACACCTGCAACACATTAAACTAAGTAGAGATGCGGCGCGCGGAAATCGAATTCGAAAATATCACCTTCAACGTCTGAATTCATTTCGGTCGTTTCAATACTATCCCTTTATTGTGTGTTAATTTAGCTTTGTCTGACGGTAGTGATTTTCGACGTCATCCAATTTCATGTCTGGACGCCGTCGACATAGGTTGGTCTATTTACTCTCGGTTACAATAATTGTGTACAGCATAAATAGTAAAGCCAAGCCGATGCCAGCTTTGCCTACAGCGTGAATAAGTTTGTGCCACGCAGAACTAACAACACTTATTACAATTTCTACGGCAAGAAAGATGCAACTACTGGTCGTAAAACTGTGAGGAAATGAGTTACTATGATAGATTATTCGCTAGCTGAGCAGTTGGTCAGTCGGAATCCTTGATCGATTTGTACGACTCCCGAGGGATAAGTAACGGAAACCGGTTAATATTTGTAGACTGCCATCCCGAAAGCAATACCTGTCAAATAGATATTTTAACTAGCGATACGTAGATACCTAAACTTGATTAATCCACTATACAAAGGCGCTCTACGCCTGCGCTACGAAACAATATAATTGTTTGTGTGTATTTGTTCCAATAGAAGCACTATGATTCTACTTTGTTGTTAATTTTATCACCTCTGATAATTTGCATTTACCAAAATAAAGCAAAATTATACACATCGTTAGTTATACAAATCGAAATAAGATTTATTTTCGCAAACAATATTACCCAAAACTGAATCACTTATACATATTACACGCATACTTCCCTTGAACGTTTATAATTTTTTTTTTCTATCCAAACGTATATTGTTATATTAATATTTTACTCTAGTTTAAGCCCTCAGAAACGTTTTATTAATTAAGTGCGTCCGTAATGAAATTATAATTGATGTTGTTTAACACAGACAAAAGTTAATTATTTAATTTTATTAAATGTTTTAATGCCTACTAAGACATAAAAAAGATTCATTCTACGCAATTGTGCTGCGATATAAAAAAAAAACAATAAATGACTTCTGCTCTGAAACCAACATAATTAGCCATAAGTGGACCCTTGTTACATAACCTTGTATTGACCTAATGATAATTAACGTCAGGCAGTAGCAACCACTGGAAATATCTTAATTTAGATCCAAAATCATTGTTGTTCAATTATCACAAAAAAATAACTATGAAAACAATGATGATAATAAAAAAATGAAAACTCCATTACCTGCATTAGAAACTTATGAACAAAACTTATTTGCATAGAATATGATAGAAATTAATTTGACCGCGAATTAAATTGAGCAAAGTTTATATGCCGAAAATGGAAAATTAAACAAGAATAATTATTTAGAAATATAAATCCTCAGTCCTTCACTCATATTTCTCGACAATTATCCCAAATAAGTTTGCATAAACTCATTTCACGCTAAATTGCCCCGCTACGAAGTACCTTTCCTATTAAATTAATAAGAAAAGTTTCGGACGGTACCTGCCTATTGAAATTATATTCAAAATATTATTTTATTTGTTTATTATATTGCACCTACTTAACTTTGTGGCTCTGTATAAATAGCATTAATTTCGTAGAATATACTCCCTATTGTATGGGACTTAGCATTGCTAGCGAAATATGCATAGATACTCTCAAGCTACCAGAGAACAGGTAAAAAGCACCGTATTTTGCCATTTTGTACAATAAAATATCTATATCGTAGTGAACTTTAATGCCAAGTTATTTAGATAAATCTTGCACATCATACTTTTTAATTCGATGAATCTTTTTCCTCGTTTCGTATAGTCTATTTACAGTACTGATAGCCTCCGTAACATAGAACGCGGATACTCTGCTTTTTGGAAACACGAGCAAGAGGGTTCGATTTCTATATCAAGATAATATTAGATGTTTGTGTCATTAGTACTTATTTGGAACTAAATATCATGAAACTAAAAGACCAAATAAAGCATTTCATTAGAAAAAATCGTAATTATTGGTTGTTAAAATACGACAATAAGTGAATGCTTTTATTCATTTGTTTTACTACAAGAACGTGAGTGTATTCATTTATCAATAAAGAATAATTCTTTAAGTAAAATTAACAAGTGGACGATAATAATAACTTTAACGCTTTTAATTCAAACAATCATGTTACTTATTATATTATAATTACATAAAGCAAATCGTGAAAATGTGAGTAGGTGAAAGGGCAGAGGCCCACTCGATGGTGATTTCGTTAATAGATTCCTTGTTCAGGTGAAGTAATGGCTCGCAAACCACCTCCCGGCAAACTGTTATGCCGGAAACTCATTATCGTTCAAACCGACCAAGAAATCTTATAATCTCTCCTTTCAAAATTGAAAATCTTGAATAATTGAATATTAAATTTTTGAGTCTGGTATCGGGCGAGGAAAACAATTTTCATTTTTTAACGATTCAAACAATTCTTTTTAATAGGTAATGTAAGCTCCATTTATAAAATAAATTCAAAAGTGGGCAAGTTAAGTAAGCATAATATATCTCAAATATAATGTGTATAAACGAGGCCTGCGCCTAAATTAAATAAAAACTGGCCAAGTGCGAGTAGTATTCTCTCAATGAGGGGATCGCGTTGGTACCTTATCATGTTTCTTAGTAGCATTTACATACATACATACATAACATCACGCATTTATCCCCGAAGGTATGCAGAGGCGCAACCAAGGCACCCACTTTTCGCCAAGTATGTTCCGTCCCATGATGTGATAGGGGGCGAGCCTATCGCCATATCGGGCACAAATTCCAGACTCCGGGCTGATACTGAGCTTTGCCCGACCCGGGATTCGAACCCAGGACCTCAGAGCGCTATTGTACCGGACATGCAATACAACTACGCCACCGAGGCAGTCTTAGTAGCATTTGATTATATAATTTTGTGTCAAAGTGTTAGCGAGACGCATAATATGAATAAGTACAATATTTCTACGTTGCTTTAATGTATCCTTCGTTTAGTTACTCCAGTAGCTAAATGAGTCTTTGTTTGGAGGCTGTCATAAGTTTAATTCACCGTTATATTTATAATTGGCGACTCCACAATTTCTAATGGCTAAGTATAACAAGCTTAGTATATTTTTGGTGTGTTTTCTTTGTATTTCAAAGTTCTAGGTGTCGAGTTTACGGTAGGCATGACGTTTTGATGTATCATACGATTGTATCAAAAATTTACCAGAAAAGCCAAAGAAAAGTTATACTTTTAAGGATAATGTAGTTGTCGTAGCAATGACCGTTTAACATTTACTAACTTACTGATTATTCTTACATATAATAAAACAAAGTCCTGCGTCGCGTCTCTCTGAACGCAATAAACTCAAAAAATACATTTTACACTCTGTGAAGAATATGACTACTTTGTCCCGGATAATTAATATATGACGGGACTTTTATCCCGCAACAACGTTTTACGCGAGCAGGGCCGCAAGCAAAAGCTAGTAACACATAAAACAATATTAAAAATACTGTTATTACATACATAAACAGCCGCGCAAGTGTCACGAAAGGTTTTGACCTTTCAGCCACAAGATCCTAAACAGCAGCCTACGTCGCATTTTCCCTAAATTGAATATAAAATATATCGCTCTCTCACGGCGACTCGCTGTTGGACATTTTCCAGTGGCCAATTTTTATCTTAGCCTCCGTCTGTCTTACGTCACATCAAATTTATGATATAATTTTATCGAGATGCATCTTTTAGTTGATGTCAACATGTTATTTTGTAATCCGCTTTAATTATAGTTTTACAAATATACTTGGTTTTTCACAAGGAAATCAAAACCTGTAGTTTTAACAAATCCCGCTAGCCTAGAATCATGAAATTTTGTAAGAAGCAATGTCTTACAGCATAGGTATGTAAAGGAAAAATCTGTAAACCTGCACTTTAATAACATAAAAAACTAAATCTACTGTTATAAACTTATTAATTGCGTTTAAATTAAGCCTTCATGGTCACGGGGGGACTGGCTGGCTGCAAAATCTTCGAAACGTCGGGAGAAAAATAAAATATTAAAACCGCGATAAAATTCGTAAAATAGTTTAATTTAAATGTCTAACATTCGCGTAAACTTGAGAAATCAGTATAAGTTGCGTTTCGTACAATGTTTTTTAGAGTTAAATTCACATACCGCTGAACGGAATATGCATGAAATTAAGCGTAAATATGGACTACAGTTCTCACTTAGGAAGGGTCACACGTCCAGCAGTGGACGGCAATAAACTGATTAAAGAATTGAAGATAACCTATGTCGTATATTAACACATGGGCTTCTTTTTACGGTAACTTACTCCCGAGGGAAATAATATTAAGTCTTTTATCTCATTTTTAAGTAAGTAACGCTGGCCTCATACAAAGGGCGGGGCGATCGAACACAATGATTTAAAACCTTAATAGCGAGAAAGGCTTTTAGTGTGAGCGAAGCCGCGAGCGACATCTAGTATTATAACATGTCAGCGGTGTCAGTCGGTGTCAGGTATCAGGTATCCACAGTAGCAATGTTCTGAATAGAAATTCCGAAAATGTCAAATATAGATAGTTTAAAACCGCACTTTCTAAAAATTTGTTATCGAATTTAAAGTCGAATATTAAAGGTTTTATCGGTCGAGGCGAACAACGAGACGTCTTGTCGACATCATAATTATGCGGTGTCTTCGTGCTTTAGTTTTTCATTACGCTAGTAAAAATATACGTAGAGCTCAGAGATAACACCTAGCAGAATAAATGAGCAGAAAAATCAAAAGGGATCCATTCAACACGTTTAACAAGTGGAAGATAAAAAACGCAAATTGAATCACGCAATTGAATACACGTTGCTTGAAAAAAGTCCTATAAATCAGGCGGGTAAAAGTTTCGCGAGTACCTTCATCCCTATTGTCTCTTTATGATTAAAATTTAACCGGGGCGAGGGAGTTTTAAAATGAGACCCCAAACTTGCGCTCCGTAGTTCGAAACCAGGTTCGAAGGCACGAAACAAATAGACTCCGGTTGTACGGCTAATGTAAAAGTTGTACGAGTTGGTGATGCTGTTTTGTTTACTCTCAAAATATCAGCAGATTCAACTATCAATGAAGAGCTGTGACTTTGCTCTTTATTGTCAAACCTCCTTTTGTACAATTTTGTATTATGGTGACAAGAGTTAAGTTAAGAGATTTTGAATAACAAGTGCAAAATTCCATCGCGGTGTATTTGTCGCAGTACGTAATAAGGGTAACGTCTTAAACAAGACGAACTTTATCAAACTTCGCTCCAATCGATATGCTCATGAATTAATATGTTTTATAAAGCTGCCAAGTCGAGTTTTAAATAAAAGCTTAGTTGAATATTTTATTTATGAATAAATTTTAATTAACACTCACAACAACACTAAAATAGTAAAGTATTTATTGTTGTATTCACTGTTTTAAATACGGAATGGTTCACTTCATTACCAGGAAAATGAGCGCAATGTTGGAGCGAAGTACATGACTTATATATATATTATTTAATGCACAAAAATAGTGAGGTTATTATTCAGTGCGCTCAGCTACTAACAAGGAGGAGCTGTGCTCACAACTCTTTGTTGTAAGTATTTATTATTTCTTTAAAATGAATATACAAGACTTTTCGTAGGTTTTGTCTTTTGGAGCAGCCAACGGTTC